>NW_028270150.1:20935254-21235254 GCF_037043375.1 Chiloscyllium plagiosum
GCTCGAAACATCAATTCTCCTGCTCCTCGGATGCTGCCTGACCTGCTGTGCTTTTCTAGCACCACACTCTTGACCCTAATCACCAGCCTCTGCAGACCTCACTTTTGCCTCGCCCACTTGATAAAGCAGTCTAGTTATTTAGTGCATTCGCAGGCATGCATTTTACACTTACCTGGCACAAATCCTTCACCTGCAGAATGCCAAACATATCAGATAAGTTTCTGCTTAAAGAACATCCTGTGGCATTTGCAAAGTCCAGAAATTGAGACATTTTTTGAAGTTCCCACATGAGACGGTTTGGTATCTCAGCCTGGGCTGCACCGCAAGCAGCTGATGCATTGTGTATGCAGGTGAGCCTGTGACCATTCAGCCCATTCGCACATGTACATTGGGATATCCCGACAAGGGCTTCACAATAGTAGGCACATGTGTCATTGTCACACAGATCAAAGTCTGTAATGGAAACAAAAGTTAAAATATGTAGCTTACAATCAGTATTTTATGCAGATGGATTGGGAATGGTGGCTACTGCTGCAAGATTAATATTATTGCATATTAACAGAGAAAGCTTCCAGCTAAATGTTCTTTTCTGTATCCTGAGTAAATTTAATAGACCAGAAATCATCAAGTTATGGAGATTTTGTATTGCTGCTCAATTAAGAAAAGGAAAACAGAGCACAAAATGTATTAAACTACCCCAATTTATTGCCTGGCCCTTCATTCCTTCTTATTTTTAGCAACAACAGGTAAATATTGTGGAGGAGCAAATTACTGCAGGTGCTGGAATCTGTACTGAAAACAACAAATGCTGGAGATCACTATGGGTCAGGCAGCATCCATTGAGAGACAGCAAGTTAATGTTTTGAGACGAGATGACTCGTCATCAGAGTGTCACGTCAGCTCTGATCAAGAGTCATCTAGACTCAAACCATTAGCTTGCTATCTGTCTGTAAATACTATGGATTCTGGGAAACTGAAAATTGAAAAAAAATTGCTGGAGAAATTCAGCAGGTCTGGCAGCAAATGAGGAGAGTGAAACAGAGTTAGCGTTTTGAAGCTGATTTAACTTCTTTGGAACTGAATAGAGCTGAAAAGTGATAGCTTTTATGCTGTTGACAGGTGGAAAATGAGGTACGTGTGTAATAGATGATGAGGGTGTCCAGAGTTAAAGAAAAAACAAAGTGCTAATGGTGATAAAGGAGTGATAGATAGTTTAAATAGGTGTGAATGATAGGTGTGAAAAGGAGAAAATGGTTCCACTCTACTCAAAGCAAAGCCAACAAGGTATAAATAAGACATGGCTGGGGTAGGGGTGGGAGGAATGAGGTGCTTCTAATCAAATGGAGGACAAAGATCAGGCTCTGAAGTTGTTAAATTGAACATTGGGTCTTAGAGGAATAAAGGTACCCAAACAGAAAATGAGTTGCTGTTGGTATCATTCCAAAGTTAACTCTGTTTTCTCGCTACAGGTGCTGGCAGACCTGCCGAGTTTCCCCAGCAATTTCTGCTTCTGTTTCAGATTTCCAGCATCTTTGTTTTATTGTGCAACTGTTGTTCCTCCAGTTTGTGTTGAGCTTTGTTGAAATGCTGCAGCACTCCAAGGGTGGAAGTGTTAGCTCGGGTACACAATGATTGAATAAAATAGTAAACAACTATTTTACTATAGTGTGACTCAAAGGAAATTCCCCAAAAGCCCAGTCAGTAAATGAGTGAACCATGCAGAACAAGAGGTGAAGCCCTGTGTGGCCTAGAGGCTAGGTGTCAGTGGGGTCTGGGTTGTAAAACTGTTGTTCTGAACTTACATATCTCTGACACTGGACATTATACTTCTCAATTTTCTAATATATTGTAACTAAAGAAGCTGTACCAAGCAACTTAAGAGCCTTGTAAGTAGTGACATATAGACTTTTCACTGTTGTTGTGTTGCCATAGCCTTAACAGACCATAGGGCTAGCTCTCTTATTAGAGAGAAGCAACTGGCAGCAATTTAACCTGATGGCCACCAGACCACAGGCTGGGGGAGAGGTTGAGAAGGAAGGTCCTACATTAGTAACCTCAAGCCAGTGATGGGAATTGAACCCAAATTGTTGGCATCACAATCCTTTGCAAGCCAACAATCCAGCCAACTGAGCTAAACCAATTCCTCACTTTGCACTGTACTCATTGTTATATGTGACCATAAAGGCTAATTCTAATTCTAATTTCAAAAGGTCTGAAACATGACAGCCACAGCGATGTTACAATTTGCCACTGAAACTGTAGGAACTACAGTTCCCACAGGGTGGCACGGAGGCTTAATGGCTCAGAGGTGAGCACTGCTGCCTCACAGCAGCAGGGACACAGGTTAGAGTCTACCCTCAGACAACTGTCCATGTGGAGTTTGTACATTCTCCCCGTGTCTGCGTGGGTTTCCTCTAGCTGCTCCAGTTTCCTCCCACAGTCCAAAGATGTGAAAGTTAGGTGGACTGGCCATGCTAAATTGCCATAGCATTCAGGAATATGTAGGTTAAGCAAATTAACCGGCGTTAAGTGTAGGATTGTGGGGATAAGGTAGGAACGTGGGTCAGTGTGAACTCAATAGGCCGAATAGCCTGCTTCCACTTTGGCAATTCAATGAACTAGGGAAATGAAGGTTAGTGAGGACTCCTCTAAAATCTAGGAAAAAGTGGCCCAATATACTCCAATCCAGCTACTTACCACCCCATCAGTCTACTCTGAATTATCAGTAAAGTGATGGAAGGTGTCATCAAATGGAGAAAATATTTTTCACTTACTTTCACAATTCCCCAACCTGTCAGTCTCAGATGATGTTGCTCGTGCCTTACCTTCAATATTTCCATATGATAAACTAAATCCACTCTCTGACATCAGGGAATGGTTAACAGCGGTAAGTAGCACAGTAGTCATGTTGGCAAGGGTCACGTTCTCCTCGATGTGAGTCAGGAGGATGAAATCAATAATGATGCTTCCCTTCCTGAACCTTTCCACCAACACAGTGAAATTAAGGGCACGTTGGAGGGTTACCTCTGCAGCTTCACTCAACAGCTGTGATAACTGGCAGACAGAGGGAGAGACAGATACATGGTGGTTAGCAACAAGTACCTTTCAGCAATACTTGTCTCAAAGGATCTGAGTCATGGGTTGCGAGGGTGAGAGAGCTTGTTGAACAGAAGGGTGGTGCACAGGGTGGTGTAGTGGCTGGAACATGGTGGCAGGCCCACATCTGTGTCACGTGGACTCAAGATTCCAAACCAGTATCGGAGATTTGTAATTGCACACTCCATTGTTCTCAGTGCTTTGCTTTTATCCTATTGAGGCCCCATCAGAGATGCTGCACTTTGGATGAGATGTTGAATCATAAATTCCTATCTCAATTCCCAGGTGGCCATGAAAGAGCAGGACGTTCTATTGGAAGCCAACCTTTGACCCTGTCTGGGACTGGATTTCACACACCTACCACCCCACATCTTGCTATTGTAAAGGTTGACCCACAGCACCTAAAAGAAAAGCCCACCCTTTGCTGTAATACGGTGTCGGTGGATTAAACAGGCTGAGAGTGGGACTTCCACACCTCAGGGTGAGAAGGTTCCACCTTCTGGAGCTGCTGATTGGTCTGATTGCCCAGAAGCTCCAGTGGTCCCAACAGTGCCAGAACTCAGTAGTGGGTACTGCTGGTACTGCAAGTAAGTCTGCACAGAACCTAGATCCCAGAACCCAGGCTTTTACGGTTTTGAGGGATCGCCAGGCTAGTGAGAGGTCATGTTTTGGATACCTGGAGACCTAAGGAGAGACAAAGAGGGGATAACACCTTGGCGCTGGTCAGGGGAGGGATGCTTATAGAGCATCCCTAACGAACAACGCCCCAATCCTCCCCATCATTTGTTTAAAACAAAATAGGCAACTCACCTGCCCATGTAAACCATATTATGGTCAGCATAATATTTGCAGCAATTGGCTTGGAAACAATTACAACTGACCATTAATTATTTATTTAAAAATGGCAGGCAGGCTGCCTGTTTTGGTACCTCTCTACCCGGTAAATTATGAGGGACAGTCCAGGGCATGGATGGGTTTTCTGCCACCCTACATAGTGATGTGCTCACTTCATCACTGAGTATCTGCCTGGCAACAATGGAGGAGGGTGAAGAGGAAGAGTATGCGTAACATCCAGCCCACATAATCTGGTCGTTCCTTGATTGTTGTGTGTGGGACCTTGCCGTGTGCAAATTGTTTGGTGCATTTCCTACAGAGCTGGTGCAGACCCAATGGGCTGAAAAGCCTAATTCCTCACTGGAACAATTCTGTGATCGAGAAAGTATTGGCAGCAAAACGTGCTGAGGGATTTGGAGTTTGCGAAAGGTGTTATCAAAATGCAAATTCTTTCTGTCCTTCCATCTACATCCAGTTCAGTATCTCACCTCAGTTACAAAGAGTTCCTCCATATTTCTGTAGGCAGTGCTGGTCTTGTTGTTGAGGTCTTCAGTAAAGTTCCAATTGATGATTGAAATTGAAGCTCTGAATGCAATAAAGGCTGAAAAGTCAACAAATTGAGACATTCAGTTATTATAAAACTACCTGTGGCCATTCAGGATGAAAACATGAACATATGTCATGCAGTAGTGAAAGGTATGATAGAAATACAAGTCCTCCTTTCATTTAAAATCCTTCTCTGTCATGTACAGGTCTGGTGAAGCCTACAATACTGAAACCTCAACATTTGTCTTTCCTTTTTACAGATACTGATTGGGCTGCTGTGAATTCTAATTGTTGCAATTTCTCATTTGGACTATATTCCCTGCTCCACAACTTCAACCAATCTACACAGAGACAAATAAACATCTCTAATACAAAAGATGCGGAGAACAGTTGAAAGGTTAGAGCACAAAAATAGGTCACTCATTCCAACATGTCTGCATCGGCTGAGTAAAGTAGTCATAGAGCCATAAAGTCATTGAGTTTTACAGCGCAGAAAATTGGCCTATGTCCCTCTAAACCCTTCCTATTCATGCACCCATCCAGATGAATGTTAAATGTCATAACTGTATCAGCTTCCACCATCTCCTCTGGCAGCTCGTTCCATACACGCACCACACTCTGCATCACAAAATTGCCCCTCAGGCACCTCAGGTCCCTTTTATATCATTCCCCTCTCACCTTAAACCAAAGCCCTTTAGTTTTGACTCCCCTACCCTGGAAAAAACATCTTGTTTATTCACCAATCCCATGCCCCTCATAATTTTATGAACCTCAATAAGCTTACTCCATAGTCTCCAATGCTCCATGGTAAACAGCCATATTCAAAACCTGCAGCTCAAACTCTCCAATACTGGCAACATGTTGTAAGTCTTTTCTGAACCCTTTCAAGTCAAACAGCATATTTTCTATAGCAGGAAGACCAGAATTGAATGCAGTATTCTACAAGTGGCCTACCTTATGTCTTGTATGCCTTCAACATGACATCCCAATTCCTATAGTCAAAAGGTATTGGACAGGCTGGGATGGTTTTCCTTCGAACAGATGAGGCTGAGGGGTTGCTTAATTTTGGTGAAGAAAATAATGAGGGGCTTGGATAGAGTGGACAGGGAAGACATGTTTCTCCTTGCAAGGAGGTCAGTTACCAAAGGGCATAGATTTAAGGTAACTGATAGGGGATTCAATGGAACATAAGGAACAGCTTGTAATTCGCTGCCAGTTTGATGATTGAGATGGAAATCCTCAACTCAATGAAAAGGAATCTGGATCTGCACCTGAAGCTGTCACCTGTAAGGCTGTGGACCAGATACTGTTTTAACTCTACATACCACAAAGGCAGCACTTTGTGCAAGAGTACCTGTTTCCATGGTAACAGTGGCTGTTATATCTGTCATCATCTCTGACTGTCCAGTTGTCTGAGTTGGAAGAACTGTTGTGGTTGCCCTCCTCTGTTCTGGTCGGTTTACTGGCCCCGTGTAACTGGGAGCATCAGTTGAGTTACTTTTTTCCCACATAGAACCTGTTGATCGAGTCTCTATCGATTTCCCAAACAGAGCTGTTGAATTCTCAACTGAAATATTTTCCAAATCTGATGCATTCCAGATGCTTTCAGTGGTCATGCTGCTTGCATTTGAACTCCGTGCTTCATGTATCAGATTGCAGCTGACTATGCTGTGGCCTTGTATTCCTGATGTGTTCCCCATTTGCCGGATGCCATCTGCAGGAGAACAAGTCCAGGAAAAGGAAAGGGATCAATGTCTCCACATGATATAAGGAGCCTAAAGTCAGGTAAGTATTTGACCCGATCTGGTAGACTGAGTGTCCATTCTTTATTAAAAACCGAAAGAACTGAGGATGCTGCAAGTCAGAAAGAAAAACAGAAGTTGCTGGAGAAGCTCAGCAGGTCTGGCAGCATCTGTGAAGATAAATCAGAGTTAATGTTTCAGATCTGATGACCCATCCTCAGACTCTCTTCACAATTGCTGCCAGACCTGCTGAGCTTCTCCAGCAATTTCTGTTTTTGTGTCCATTCTTTATTAACTCTATAATGTAGATGAAGTTAGAGGAGCTGCTGCTTCTTTGGACCACATACACAGATACATGTAAGAACTGACAGACACACTCACACACCAACACACATAGACAGAAACACACACCATAAACAGACATACAACGATACAGGCAGATATACAGGGAGACGCAGCCAGACACGCACACACATGCAATAGCATACAGACACACACACACACACCTACACACGGACAGAAACACACACCACAGACAGACATACGCTCATACAGGCAGATACACAGGGAGACACAGCCAAACACACAGACACACAAAAACTCACACACACATGCAATAACATACAGACACACTCACACAGTTCAATACACATAGACAGAAACACATACCACAGGCAGACATACAGTCATACAGGCAGATTAAACAGGGAGACACAGCCAAACACACACACACATGCAATAGCATACAGACAAATACACACACACACGCACACACATAGGCAGAAACACACACCATAGGGAGACATACACTGATACAGGCAGATACACAGGGAGACACAGCCATATACACACGCACGCACACACCACACACAGCACACACACAGACAGATACAGCTGAATACACAGTCAAACAGACATAGCTACATACAGAGACAGAGAGTACACATTCATAGACAAAACAAATGAGGAGTTAGAGAAATAGGTCAATGTTTCTGCAACTACAGATGTAAGTGTAGGATGGTTGTTACCTCCTTGGTGCCAGGGTCACTGAACAGATGCAGATCAGCCTGAGGTAGCAGAGTGATCGGTCTACAGTCATGGTCCACTTAAAGCCCATGACACAAGTGGCAAGAGGGATGTCATCCTGCAGTCAGATTTTAGGGAGCTAGCTAGAAAATTAGCAAGCAGGATATCAAAAATCTCAAATTGCCTCAAATAATCTCCAGATAATTTCCAGGGCCACATGTAAATGGGGTACAGAAATAGGAAGACAAGGGCAGATCAATGGGTGGTTGGGGAAGAGGGAGGGTTTTAGATTTTTAGACATTGGAACTAGCTCTGGGGAAGATGTAACCTGTACAGGCCACATGGTTTGCATCTGAACAGGTTCCCTGCAGAACATTTTGCTTGTGTTACTGGGGATCTGTGGGGAGGAGCCTTCTATCAGAGAGGAATACCAAGATATACAAAATGTTGGGAGAGAGAAGTAGTAATAGAATAGTAAGTGAATCGAAAGGGTCAGACTAAGGGAGTAAGTAATGAAGATTAATAAACGTAGCTGCAGATGTATACGATTGTACAGAATGTGATAAATAAAATTGTCATGTTGCCGTGCTAATTGGCAGGTGGAAGTAAGATGTTGTGATAATAACAAGCAGACACAAGGATGGGCAGAATTGGGTGTTAAATAATCCTGAAATAAAGATGTTCAGGAAAGGTAGGAAAGGGTGAGAAAGGGGAGAGGTGGCAGTATTGATTAAGTAGAATTGCAGTACGAGAGAAAGATAATGTTCTCAAGGGGTCAAGAACGAAATTAATTTGGTTAGAGCCAAGGAACAAGAAAAAACAGCAAGTACATTGCTCAATGTAGCGTAAAAGTCACAAACTAGTGGGGAGGATGAAAAGAGACACATTTGTAAAGAAATTACAGAGAGGTGCACAAATACAGAGGAACCTCGAATGTCCGAATATCAATTATCCGAATTTCAGATTATCCAAAGAAGATCTCAAGGTCCCGATAGAAACATTACATCAAAGAGATGTTTCCAACACTGACCATGTCTTTTGTTTACGGTGATTAAAAGTGAACTCGGCTTACTGAAATACTGCCGATAACAGTCCACAAGGTTCCCCATGGGAGACTGGTTAGTAAGGTTAGATCTCACGTAATACAGGGAGAACTAGCCAATTGGATACAGAACTGGCTCAAAGGTAGAAGACAGAGGGTGGTGGTGGACGGGTGTTTTTCAGACTGGAGGCCTGTGACCAGTGGAGTGCCACAAGGATCGGTGCTGGGTCTTCTACTTTTTGTCATTTATATAAATGATTTGGATGCGAGCATAAGAGGTAGAGTTAGTAAGTTTGCAGATGACACCAAAATTGGAGATACAGTGGACGGCGAAGAAGGTTACCTCAGATTACAACAAGATCTGGACCAGATGGGTCAATGGGCTGAGAAGTGGCAATTGGAGTTTAATTCAGATAAATGTGAGGTGCTGCATTTTGGGAAAGCAAACTTAGCAGGACTTATACACTTAATGGTAAGGTCCTAAGGAGTGTTGCTGAACAAAGAGACCTTAGAGTGCAGGTTCATAGCTCCTTGAAAATGGAGTCGCAGATAGAGAGGATAGTGAAGAAGGCGTTTGGTATGCTTTCCTTTTTGGCCGGAGTATTGAGTACAGTATTTGGGAGGTCATGTTGCAGCTGTACAGGACATTGGTTAGGCCACTGTTGGAATATTGCATGCAATTCTGGTCTCCTCCCTGTTGGAAAGATGTTGTGAAACTTGAAAGGGTTCAGAAATGATTTACAAGGATGTTGCCAGGGTTGGATGGTTTGAACTATAGGGAGATGCTGAATAGGCTGGGGCTGTTTTCCCTGGAGCGTCGGAGGCTGAGGGGTGACCTTATAGAGGTTTATAAAATTATGAGGGGCATGGATAGGATAAATAGACAAAATCTTTTCCCTGGGGTGGGGAGTCCAGAGCTAGAGGGCATAGGTTTAGGGTGAGAGGGGAACGATATAACAGAGACCTAAGGGCAACGTTTTCACACAGAGGGTGGTATGTGTATGGAATGAGCTGCCAGAGGATGTGGTGGAGGCTGGTACAGTTGCAACATTTAAAAGGATTTGGATGGGTATGTGTATAGGAAGGATTTGGAGGGATATGGGCCGGGTGCTGGCAGGTGGGACTAGATTGGGTTGGGATAGCTGGTCGTCATGGACGGGTTGGACTGAAGAGTCTGTTTCCATGCTGTACACTTCTATGACTCTATGAGCCCCGGCACCGACTCCAAATGACTGACCGCCTGCTCTCTCTCTGTCTCCCCACACTCACCCTGGAGCTCTACAAAAAAGTGGACTCTAAACCTCCTTTCCCCAGATAATCTCTCCAACATTGTCCTGTACAGGGGCGGGGGCTGTGGGGGTAGATAGGGGTTGGGTGCAGGGAGGGGGCAGACAGGGGCTCTCACTCAGTGTGCTGCTGCCTCGTCTCCTGAGTGAGGTGCTGAATTAGCTAGTGCTCACTGTGTCAATCCCATTGAACTCATGGAGGTGAGGTGTTGGGAAGCTTCAGCAATGCTGCAGGTCCCACACACAAGTGTGTGTCTGCTCAGAAACAAACCCGGAGACAGAGAGAGGAAGTAAGGCAGGCACGGTGAGGAAAAAGAGACTTCAGAAAACTCTGAGCCCCAGAGGAGAGGCATTGAATCAACTAACCGAATAATCAATCACTGAACAAAATACTGCCCCCTTTTCGTTCAGATAATCTAAGTTTCACTAATTGTACAGTTATTATCCAAATACAAGCCTAGAAATTAGTGGTGTAAAGGATAGTGGGGGCAAGAGTTTCTAGTCATAGAGTCATAGAGATCCCCAGCAAAACGCCATGTCACCCATCACATGTGATCTGCAGCATTTCCTACATCAGCTACAGATTCCAGTCCAACAAGAAAGGAGGCACTGCAGGACCTGGCTCTGAGGAATGGGATGGGACAATTGGATCAAAATGTCAGTAAAACACCATTTTGGTGGACAGTAATGTTTCAGGTAACAATGGAAAAGTAATGTAAATAATCCAGCGCAAAAAAAACAATTAACAGGGATAAAGCCAACCTCAACAAAGAATGGATCTGGGTTGCTTAAAAACATTCTCGTATGTGACAGAGAGAGAAAATCGGGGAAACACAGTTAGAGATAAAAAAAACTATATGATTAAAAACTCAGAAGACATTCACATACAACAAAAGTCTGACCTGCTCCACATCATCTTACCTCCAAGTTTTACATCACATACGTATTCACTGGTATTAATTAAGATGTGGAATCCTTGCTGGAGCCAATCGATACTGTAACTCTGATTTACTGCCAACATAAAACCAAGGACTGGGTACTGTTGATCTATAAAGGTTGCCTCTGGGCAGAGGACGTGGATATTTGCATCAGATACATCGTGTGTTAGGAGTGCAGCTTCCAGCTAGAACATAATAACAGAATATGAAAATGTGTGGATAGAAACATCAACTAATTGCTAAGTGACACTGTTGTGACTGTGACTAGAGAATGGCAGCAAGCCATTAATTTGCATTAACTTGCTTGGTAACTCCACTCAGAGCGAGAGCATACATTTACAAACTGGGATCCATCAATCCAGGGGATACTTAAGGGATTCCAGAGGAGGACATCTGCATTGTTCCCACATTTCTCCCCTACTGGAACCAGGCATATGAAGCACCTCTGCTTTTATTTTGTATTTGTCAATTCACTAGAGTTTTACCTGTGGCCAAAGATAGACCTGAAACATTTACTGAAATGGGCAACAGATGTTGCTCTGTTTTGGAGCTGACCATCTTCCTTTTTAAGTTTGGAGCCAGGACCTGGGATTGTGAGGCAGGTAACCTCACAGTCTTTTAAAAGTACTTGGATGAACACTTGAAATGTCATAACATTCAAAGTAATGAGCAAATGATTATAAAGTGGGATTGGTGTATATTCAGTGCAGCTTTGGTGGTACAGACCGGATGGGCTGAAGAGCCTCTTTTGTAGTGCATGATTCTATAATTCTCAGTGAGAGTGGCCAGAGGTAGGGGATCCCCAATATTGCTTAAAGAGGAGTTATCTATAGAATCCCTACAATGTGGAAACAGGCCCTTCAGCCCAACAAGTCCACACCTACCCTCCAAAGAGTATCCCACCCAAACCCATTCCCTAATAATCTACATTTACCCCTGACTAACGCACCTAACCTACACATCTATTAACACTACAGGCAATTTAGCATAGCCAATTCACCTGACCGGCACGTCTTTGGATTATGGGAGAAAACCAGAACACCCAGAGGAAAACCACGCATAAAGTGGGAGAATGTGCAAACTCCACACAGACTGTCGCCCGAAGCTAGAATCAAACCCGGTCCCTAGCGCTGTGAGGCAGCAGTGTTAACTGCTGAGACACCATGCCACCTAATGTGGGAACACTCTTGGAATGTTTTTTCTTTTGTACTGGGCTGCAATGACATAAATCAAATGGAACACATTTTCACATATTCCAATGGCACTGTGGTTAGTAACCAAGTCCCATGTATTGTAAGGTGTTTAACCATAAAACCAGAAATGATATGGGGAAACGTTTTTTCAATATGATACGTTGTTCAAATCGAACTTCACTAAATGAACAATGAAAGTGGATTCAATAATAATAATATTCAAAGAGCAACTGACTAAATGCATAAGGGGAAGCAAACATTAAGCTTTGAAGAAAGGAGTTGGGGAGTGGGACAAATTCTACCTCCTGCCCAAAATCCACAAACCTGACTGCCCCGGCCGACCCATTGTCTCCGCCTGCTCCTGCCCCACCGAACTCATCTCCGCATACCTTGACACCGTCCTGTCCCCCTTAGTCCAAGAACTCCCCACCTACGTTCGGGACACCACCCATGCCCTCCACCTGCTCCTTGATTTTCGCTTCCCAGGTCCCCAACGCCTTATTTTCACCATGGACATCCAGTCCCTGTACACCTCCATCCCCCATCACGAAGGACTCAAAGCCCTCCGCTTCTTTCTTTCCCGCCGTACCGACCAGTACCCTTCCACTGACACCCTCCTTCGACTGACGGAACTGGTCCTCACCCTGAACAACTCTTTCCAATCCTCCCACTTCCTCCAAACGAAAGGAGTAGCCATGGGCACCCGCATGGGCCCCAGCTATGCCTGCCTCTTCGTAGGATATGTGGAACAATCCATCTTCCGCAACTACACTGGCCCCACCCCCCACCTTTTCCTCCGCTACATCGATGACTGTATCGGTGCCGCCTCGTGCTCCCACGAGGAAGTTGAACAGTTCATCCACTTCACCAACACCTTCCACCCCGACCTCAAATTCACCTGGACAGTCTCAGATTCCTCCCTCCCCTTCCTCGACCTTTCTATTTCTATCTCAGGTGACCGAATCAACACGGACATCTACTACAAACCGACCGACTCCCACAGCTACCTGGACTACACCTCCTCCCATCCTGCCCCCTGTAAAAACGCCATCCCATTCTCCCAATTCCTTCGACTCCGCCGCATCTGCTCCCAGGAGGACCAGTTCCAAAAACGCACAACCCAGATGGCCTCCTTCTTCAAGGACCGCAATTTCCCCCCCGACGTGGTCGACGATGCCCTCCACCGCATCTCTTCCACTTCCCGCTCCTCCGCCCTTGAGCCCCGCCCCTCCAACCGCCACCAGGACAGAACCCCACTGGTCCTCACCTACCACCCGACCAATCTCCACGTACAGCGCATCATCCGCCGTCATTTCCGCTATCTCCAAACGGACCCCACCACCAAGGATATATTTCCCTCCCCTCCCCTATCAGCATTCCGTAAAGACCACTCCCTCCGTGACTCCCTCGTCAGATCCACACCCCCCACCAACCCAACCTCCACTCCCGGCACCTTCCCCTGCAACCACAGGAGGTGCAAGACTTGCGCCCACACCTCCCCCCTCACCTCCCTCTAAGGCCCCAAAGGAAACTTCCATATCCGCCACAGATTCACCTGCACCTCCACACACATCATCTATTGCATCCTCTGCACCCGATGTGGCCTCCTCTATATTGGGGAGACAGGCCGGCTACTTGCGGAGCGTTTCAGAGAACACCTCTGGGACATCCGGACCAACCAACCCAACCACCCTGTAGCTCAACATTTCAATTCCCCCTCCCACTCCACCAAGGATATGCAGGTCTTTGGACTCCTCCATCGTCAGACCACAACAAAACAACGGTTGGAGGAAGAACGCCTCATCTTCCGCCTAGGAACCCTCCAACCACAAGGGATGAACTCGGATTTCACCAGTTTCCTCATTTCCCCTCCCCCCACCCTGTCTCAGTCAAATCCATCGAATTCAGCACCGCCTTCCTAACCTGCAATCTTCTTCCCGACCTCTCCGCCCCCACCCCAGTCTGACCTATCACCCTCACCTTGACCTCTTTCCACTTATCACATTTCTGACGCCCCTCCCCCTAGTCCCTCCTCCCTACCTTTTATCTTAGCCTGCTGGACCAACTTTCCCCATTCCTGAAGAAGGGCTTATGCCCGAAACGTCGATTCTCCTGTTCCCTGGATGCTGCCTGACCTGCTGCGCTTTTCCAGCAACACATTTCCAGTGGGACAAATTAGACAGCTCTACTAAAGAGTCAGCACAGGCACATTCAGTAGAATGATAAGGAGCTGAGGAAAGCCTTTACTGTCAGAGGAGTTTGGTACAGGAATTGTGAAGTCTTGCGTCAAAGATATAGCAGCTCAGTTAGACTGCATCTGGAGGACTGAGTGCAATTTTGATCTCTTCACTTCAGAAAAGATTGAGCTGTGGTGTCCTAAAGATGCTTTCCTTATCTCAGGAAAGAAATGATTACAAGAGAGAAAGTGCAACAAAGAGACAACAGATTTGTTCCTCAGATGGAGGGACTGTTCGACCGAAGAAAGGTTGGCAAACTGGGCCTGTATTCTCAAGAGTTTTTAAAAATGAGAGATGATATCATTGATACCTACAAAATATTTAAAGAGATAGACAGGGTATCTGCAGGTGAGATATTTCACAGGTGGAGAGTCCAGAAACAGGGGTCACAATTTCAAATTGAAAAGCATGCCATTTCGGACCAGATGAGAAAACCTTTCACTAATAGGGTTGTGTACCTTTAGAATTCTCCAACTCAGAGGGCTCTGGAAGTTTAGTTTCTCAGTATGTTTAAAGTAGAAACTGATAGATTGCTGATTACCAATGACATAAAGGGTTTTGAAGATAGTGTGGGTAAAAGCCATTAACTTGTTTGATCTGACATGATCACATTGGATGGTGGATCGGACTCAACAGGCTGCATGCCCTTAGATGGTTAGATGGGCTTCAGATTGGTTTCACAGGTCAGCGCAACATCAAGAGCTGAAGGGCCTTTACTGTGCTGTAATGTTCCATATTCGATGTTCTCTTCTTCCAATGACTGTTGGTGGAATTTAAATTCTGTCAACTATCTGGAATATTAAGCTAGCTCACCACATTGGCTACCATCATTTTTTAAATAAAATTCCATCTGATTCAAAAATGTCCTTTAGAAAAGGAAATCTGCTGTTTTTTGCCTGGTCCAGCCTACACATGGTTTGAGACCCGGAGCAATGTGGTTGACTCTTCTACCATCACCTGAAAAGCTACTCGGTTCAAGGGTAATCAGTGATGATAACAAATGTTAGGCTTGTATTGATTCCCACATTCCCACATCCCATAAAAGAATAAAATTAAAATCCACCTGAGTGAGTAGACAGGCTCCAGGTTTAATGTCCCAGCTAAAAGATGGCACCTCTGACAGGGCAGCATTCCCACTGCAATGGCAGTACTGACCTTCATTTTTGTGCTCAAATCTCTGTCATGGAGATTGAATCCATCACCTGATGAATCACTATTATCTGTTATACACTATTGCACAAAGTTAAGCCTCAATCCATCAAGCCTAACTTTCTGATTCTTTGCTCATAATGTTGGTTCCTGCTTCTGGAATCATCATAGCACTATTCTTTCCTAGCATAGCCCAGAAATTATTCTTCCCCTGCAAAATCTCCTCCCCTAATGGTGGTCAAATGTGAACTACTCAATGGAAAACAGGCAAGTAAAATTAGCTTCACAACACTTGGCTAGAAGATTATCAATTCAAGTCCCAATTAAAGACCTAAACTCAAAATACTTCAGGCAGTACTGAGAAAGTCCCGTACTATTGGAGGTGTTGAAATTTGAATGAGACATTAACTCAGTTTTCAATCAGCCTCTGATATGAACCTAAATGATCCAATGGCACTAATTTGAAGAACAGAGAACTTATTCCTGGTGTCCTAGTCCTCCACCAGCATTAATAAAACAGTTAAAATATTGCAGTTTATGGAGTCCTTCAAGACCCGAATTGTCTGCTGTATTTCCTATGACTCTGCACCCATGACTCCACTTTGAAAACATCCAATTGACTGTAAACCATCGAGGGACATCCTGATGTCATGAAAAGCTCTACAGAAATAAATCCATTTCCTTTTTATTTGCAGTAAGAAATGCTAATGAGATCAATACACCTTTATTTGGATTAAATCATACCACACCAATGCCAGATAATGACCACCTTCATAATGAAAGAATCTATAGCATCTCCCTTTCATCTTAAATGGTATTACAATTTCTGAATCAATACCTAGAGATTGCCACTGACCAGAAATTGAACTGAGTCAGCCATATTAATAAAATGGTTACCAAAGGAAGCCACAGGATGACTATTCTGCAGTGAGTAACTAATCTTCTGACTTCCCAAGTCAGGAATGTGATTTGATTGGATTGGATTGGATCTTTGATTGTCACATGTACCGAGATACAGTGAAAAGTTTTGTTTTGTGTCCTATGCAGGATTGACAACATGAAAGAGCTCAATACCATCCAGCACAAACTAGATCATTTGATCTGTGCCTCTTCAAGCACTCTTTAAAATATTCACACCCTCCAGCAATGCACAGTCAGTGCAGTTTGTATTGTACACAAGATACACAGCAGCAACTCATCAAGGCTGCTTCAACAGCATCTCCCAAATCTGCAATCTCGACCACCGAGAGGAACCAGGGCAGCAGACATATAGGGACACCAACACCTGCAAGCTACCCTCCAAGTCACACACCATCATGTCTTGGAACTTTATTGCCATTTCTTCTCTGTCATCGGAGATTCCAGATCACCCTCGCTAATGCACTGAGGGTGCACCTATGCCCCAAGGGGCACCTTCTCAAAGGAAATTCGGAATGGCAGCCTGACCAGTGATACATCCATGTAAGAATAAAGAAGGAAGAAAAGGCATGTGTGTAAATATGGGACATGGAACAGTGTCAGTGACTTTTTAAAAATTCATTCACCGGATTAGGATGTCACAGGCCAGCATTTACTGCCTGTCCCAGAGGGCAGTTAAGACTTAAACACATTGTTATGGGTCTGGAGTCACAGACTAAACAAGGATGGTAGCTTACTTACTGGATGGCTGTTTTTAATAAACAGCAATGATAGCCTGGTCATCATTTGCCATTTTAATTACTTACCTAGCATTCTAAATTTGTGATTCGGACTCACGGACCAGTTACCTGTATTATTCTTTTATTCATTCACAAGATGAGGGAGTCATAGGTTAGGCCAGTATTTATTGCTCATAGGGCAGTTTTTAGAGTCAATCACATTGTTATGAGTCTGGAATCACATGTAGGCCAGACTGGATCAAGATGACAGATTTCCTCCCCCAATGTACATTCACGAACAGGATGGGTTTTTCCCCAATCGTCAAAGATTTCATCGTCATTATTACACACTTAATTCCATATTTTCATTTTATTGGATTCAATTTCCACCATCTGCCGTGGTGGGATCTAAACCTGAGTGCCCAGAACATTAACTCAGTCTCTGGATTAACAGTCCAGCGATAATACCACTATGCTATCACCTTTCCATTCATTATGCTTCAGAGTTCTGCAACCTGTCTCCATTGAAATAATATGCTGCTTTTCTAGCATACCTGTTAAATTATAAGTTAATATTTTCCTCTGGTCTACTCTATCTACCAACTCACTTAACCAGCGAGCTGTTCCTGTGCGTGGGAATTACTCTCTGCACAGGGTAACACTCAGCCAAAGCAAAAGAGAAAAAGAAAATTAAACTGAAGAAAAGAATGTTTTTAAAATTTATTTCCATCTCCAAATTGAGTTTCTTGGACAAAAATCACAATTATATATTCCTACTGAGCATTCAGGAATATATGTTCAGTGGTTTTACATACCCAACTACTGGCATTTCTTAATAGGTCGAAGTAATCCCAACCACTGTAGTTTGTGTCCAACTCAAATTCGTTTATCTTCAGTTTTACCCATCCAAGGTAGTAGTCAATTCCAACTGTAAAACAGAAAGATTAAATCTCAAACAAAAACTGAAAATACTGTGTTAAAGTTTCATATATTATCAACATTATGATCTGAAGAAGAGGTAAATGGGTTTTTGCTTTTCAGTTCTGTAAAAGTGACTTATTTTTAAGAATCAGAAATTCTTTCTTCAAACAGGCCAAACAGCATTTCCAAAAAATCATGTGAGTTAAGTTAAATGACCAGATAAGTTGTCCTGTAATCTAAATAACCTCTTACATCCAGATGGAGAGGCCAGCAGGCAGGCGCCAGGAGCCAGAGGCTGGAGGCCGGAGGCCAGAGGCCATAGGGCAGAAGCAAGATCAGTTCAGAAGAAGTGATTCATAGGATCATAGAATCATACAGCACAGAAACAAGCCCTTCAGTGCAACCAGCCTAATCGAACATAATCCCAAACTAACCTAGTTCTACCTGTCTGCTCCTGGCCCATATCCCTCCAAACCTTTCCTATTTGTGTACTGATCCAAATATCTTCAGATGTGCTGATTTGCAGTTTCAAAGTGTTCAAAGTCGCTGGAAAAGCCCTGATTGTTTTCTTAGAATTCAGTGACAAAAGGCAGTGAGTTAGTTTTTGTCTGTGTATAGGCAAAAGTGAGGACTGAAGGTGCTGGAAATCAGAGTCAAAATTAGAGTGATGCTGGAAAAGCACCACAGGTCAGGCAGCATCCGAGGAGTAGGAACATAGATATTTCGGGCGGGACCCCTTCGTCAGGAATGAGGCTGGAAACCTCGGGGATGGAGAGATAAATGGGAGGGGGGAGGTGCTGGGGAGAAGGTAGCTAAGAGTGCAATAGGAGGATGGAGGTGGAGATGAAGGTGATAGATCAGAGAGGAGGATGGAGCGGATCGGTGGGAAGGAAGATTGGCAGGTAGGACAGGTCATGAGGATGATGCTAAGCTGGCAGGTTGGAACCGGGGTAAGGTTGGGGGAGGGAAAATGAGGAAACTGGTGAAGTCCACATTGATGCCGTGGGGTTGAAGTGTTTCGAGGCGGAAGATGAGGCGTTCTTCCTCCAGGCATCGGGTGGTGAGGGAGTGGCAGTGGAGGAGGCCCAGGATCTGCATATCCTCGGTAGAGTGGGAGGGGGAGTTGAAATGTTCGGCCATGGGGCGGTGGGGTTGATTGGTGCGGGTGTGTCCTATCAGCCACCTTCATCAGTTTCCTGATGAAGGGCTTTTGCCCGAAATGTCGATTTTCCTGCTCCTCGGATGCTGCCTGACCTACTGTGCTTTTCCACCACCACTCTAATCTTGACTTCTGTCTATGTATCTCAAGGACGGTTGGAGAGACTCTAACAAATGTGCAAAATACCACAGAAGGAAACTGACTGACCTCAGCAGTCCAGTAAGAAATTAAAGACTGAAGATAGACATGATGCTTCATTGGGTTTGAGTGCTGCGATGGATATTGCTGAGAAAAATGGTTGAATACTCCTTTTTGCTGGTTATGATATGATCTTTCCAAATTGTTTTAGCTTTTATTTTTCTCTTTCTTCTGTGTAATCAAGCTATGTTGCTTTGTTAAAATTAGATTGGCGAGGGGGATCTAAGATGGCGGCGATCTGAGAAGATCACACTGCAGAGCTTCGCATCGCAGCAGGAGCAAGACGGTCCTCTAACCCGCCCAACCCAGGTCATCAGGATTTCTTGGGGCGTTGGAAAGATTGTGGAGCCCCAAGAAGCATTTAAAAATTGACTTACCTGTATTTTCAGCTGTCCAGAAATGCCTAAAAAGGGAGGAGGAGCATCCGAGGTCAGGTCTGCAGCTCAGCCTGCAGCAGCCTCAGAGTTGATTACTCTCCAGGATCTGGTGAACCAGCTCTCAAAATTTTGCGAGATGCTGGGGAAACAGATTGAAGAGAAGCTGGTTCCAGTCTCTCTCATGCTGCAGAAGCTGGGAGAAGAGGACGGATGAGGTGGAGCACAGGGTCACAGTGGTGGAAGTTGATGCCAGTTCATTCAAGGATGAGATCCAAGCCCTGAAGACGCAGGTTCATAATTTGCGTGACCAAGTGGATGATCTTGAAAACAGGGGCAGGAGAAAAAACATTCGGATCATCGGTCTGCCTGAGGGTAAGGAAGGTGAGCGGCCTGTGGAATTTGTTGAAGATTGGCTTCCGAAATTCCTTGACTTGGAGACTGGCATGAGAGGATTGAAGATAGAGAGGGCTCACTGGGTTGCAGCACGGAGGTCGGGTCTGGGTCAACACCCTTGTCCTTTCCTGGTGCGGTTCCATCATTCCCAGATGAGGAGTGAGTCATGGAGGCTTCCAGACTCCAGGGGAAGGATCCAAAGGGCCTAATTTACGAGGGGTCTAAGATCCTATTTTTTCAGACTTTTCAGCGGCAGTGATCCAGAAATGAAAATTGTATGATGGTGTCAAGAGAAGACTGAAGGAGCTTGGGATTCAGTACTCCCTGAGATATCCGGCAGTGCTTCAGATCACCTTAGATAGATCCATGCATCTCTTTGACACATCGGAGAAGGCAAGAGACTTTGTGGCCAAACTAACCTAATTTAAACAATTATAGTATGTATAAATATTGTTGCTTGGGTATGCATTTATCATTCTGTAAAAGAAATGGAGGAAATCCAATTGGAGCTTTGTTTTTCTCCTTTTTTTTCCTCTATTGATAATAATTTGGTTCAAACTATGTCTGGCGGTGGTTAAGATGTACATTTTAAATTTCTAAGTTAGGACATACCAAAGGATGGGTGAGGCAGCTTCAGAGTGAAAAGGCGCCTGGTCCTGATGGACTTCCCAGTGAATTCTATAAGGAATTTATAAGTATACTGTCAGGCCCGATGCTGAATATGTTTAATGATTCATACAGTCATGATTGTCTCTCACCATCTTTGAGAGAGGCCAATATTTCACTTATCCTTAAAAAAGGGAAGGATCCGGAAGTCTGTGTTTCATACAGGCCCATCTCACTCTTAAATGTGGACTTTAAGATCCTCTCGAAGGCTCTCGCATTAAGACTGGAGAGTGTGTTACCTTCTATTATTAAAGAGGATCCGACGAGCTTCATAAAGGGTTGCAGATCCTCCAATAATGTTAGGAGGCTGTTTAACGTAATTCAAGCATGCCAACAGCAGTCAATACAGGGATTGGTGATTTATTTAGATGCAGAGAAGGCATTTGACCAAGTTGAGTGGCTGTACCTTTTCTATACTCTCGACCGGCTTGGTCTGGGCGAAGATTTCATAAGATGGGTAAAGGTTCTCTACAGTGTACCTCTCGCTGCGGTCATTACCAACGGGGTACGATCAAGCAATTTTAATATTTCTAGGGGCAGCCATTACTTTTTACGTTAGTGATTGAACCGTTGGCAGAGGCCATTCATGGGGATCTCAATACATCAGCTCCAGAAGTGGGGTCAAAATTACATAAGATCTCGCTGTATGCAGACGATGTTCTAATTTTCTTGACAAATCCAGCAGTTTCAGTGCCTTGCCTGATACAATGCATTCACGCGTTTGGCGCTTTTTCAGGGTATAAGATTAATTTTGCTAAATCAGAGGCTATGCCTATGGGTGGTCTTACGAAAGAGTTGGCTCTTGAGAGTAACTATAGATTCCCATTTAGGTGGTCACAAGGGGGGTTTTGTGTATTTGGGCACATTCATTACTCCAGTTCTAGATTGGCTGTTCAAAGCCAAGTTTACTCAATTATTTGAAAAACAAGATCTCCAAAGATGGGAGGCACTTCCAGTCTCATGGTTGGGTCGGATAGCGCTTATTAAGATGAATATTCTCCCTTGTTTGCTATATCCTATACGGATGCTTCCCCTGATTTTCAATAAGCAAACACTCAGAAGACTGAACGGTTGGTTCAGCTCCTTTATCTGGCACCGTAAACGGCCCCTCATTAAATTAGCCAAGCTGCAGTTGCCTCACAGATTGGGGGGAGTAGACCTTCCGGACATTAAAAATTATCAATTAAGATCGCTTTTGACCTACGTGAGTGATTGGGTTTGTGGGGACCCTCTTTCAATATGGCTAGATATTGAAGCCTCCCAGGCAAGGTGCCCCCTTACCAGTTTTCTGTTTTTGGACAAGATGAGGACAGTTAGGGAATATTGCCATAACCCAATAGTCATCAATACTGTTAAAACATGGAGGGCAATTCGGCAGAGGGAAGGTAATATTGGCAAAACATCTTTGTTTACACCTTTAATGGGTATGCTGGGTTTTCAACCGGGTAGATAGATTCAGGATTTAAACGTTGGGCAGCTTGGAGTATGTCTTGCATGGGTGATTTATTTGAGGGAGATGTAATGATGTCCTTCGATCAATTAACACTCTCTGTCAGTACTTTATATCACCAACTGGGGGGTGCCAACCTCAGATGAGTCTGATCGACTCTGCAAGATGTGGGAAAGAGAGCTGGGTGTTGAAGTTTCTTCAGAGGCATGGGAGGATATTTGGGAGAATGCAAGGAAGATATCAATTTGCAATAGGACCCATGCTTTACAGTTGAAGATTCTCCACAGGGTCCACTTAGCCCCAGACCGTTTGTCAAAATTTAAACCAGGGGTATCTTCAGCATGTCCCAAGTGCAAGGTGTGCCCGGGCTGTCTTACCCATTGTCTTTGGTCTTGTGACAGGCTTCAAACATATTGGAGCGCTGTGGTGGGTGCAATGGAGAGGATTTTAGATGTAGGGGTGGAGAAGGACCCTATTTCGCTCCTTTTGGGCCTACCCATTGTATTTCCTGCAGACGCGCATAAGAAAAAACTTTTCAATATTCTTACGTTCTGTGCAAGGAAGAATATCTTGCTAGGTTGGATATCCGAGAAACCCCCAGGCCTGTCGGGTTGGCGGAAGATCGTTATGGATCATATTCCCCTGGATTTTCTCGCAAATATGGTACACCACAAAACTGAGAATTTTTACAAGACATGGCAACCCTTTTTGAAATACCTGAACACAGATTTATCTGCCACACTAACAAGGGCTTTTATATAGCCGTAACGAGTATGTTTCATGAGACCAATATCCAGGGAGGAGGAACTGTGAATGTATGAGTGTTTTGTTTGGCTGGGCTGAGTTATTAATATTTATTTGTTTGTTGTTAGGTATTTATTTAGTTAGTTAAATAGCTAGTTTAGGGTTTTTTTTTAATTTTATACTTCTCCATATATGTTTATACATTCGCATTAGGGGTGGGTTGGGGAATTTTTTTTATTATTTGAGTTTAGTTTTGTACTATTTTTGTACTGTTTTGAATTGCATTCTTTTGTATTTGTTGTAATATTTAAAAATCTATTTTTTCTTAATAAAAGAAAATTATTTTAAAAATTAGATTGGCAACTTTTTGTGAAAATGTTCAGCAACTGACCATCATGGAACCAAATTGCAAAAATAAAATTTGTGATCTGCCAAGTCAAGAAACTGAATTGTCAAGTGGTACCATCAGCTGAGAGAATGAAAATCTAGTCTGAAAGCATCAGCAGTGAGAGAAAAACAGAGTTAATGTTACAGGTCCATGTCCTTTTATTAGAGTTGGCAAAGGTAGAAAGGTAGTATCTTTTAATCAAGTAGAAGACTGAAGGGTGGGATAGGTCTGACAGAGGGTGAAAAACAGGAGAAAATAAACAGTAAGGCCAAAGGAAACAGCAATGGGTCAAGCAAAATGACTAAAAGAGGTGTGAATGGCAGAATGATGTAAAGATGCCATCTGAAATTGAAAAGAAACAAAAATTAAAGCCCAACCTTCCAAATGAAAAGGAACAAAATGGAGGAAATACATTATGGTTTGGAATTGATGAACTCAATATTGAGTCCACAAGGGTATAAATTATCAGCTCTATTTTTCTTTCCTATTGAGGTTAAAGGTTTGGAAAGGAGATATCATAACAATTTTATGTTCCATCAAATAGTGCAGTTTCAACACGATGCAAGATAAATAGACCTAAAACATTTGAGTAAAAATAAACTTTGGTGAATGACAACATCCGTTCAGAAGCTCGTTCACATGGATCGGGTTCATTGGATTGTGGAGGCTGAGTTACAATCAAAGAATATGCAGAAGAAAGCCATTCATTGTACGTCTACAGATTGATTGAAATTTCCATTCCTGATCTCTGTCAAGTGACTAATACGAGAAAGCTTGCCCACCATGTAAATAGATTCAAATTTAGCTTTGATGCTCTGACTCTTGAATGAATATCAACGCTCACTGTCAAAGCTCACTTATGATGTTCACTTGGTCAATTATCACAGCTCAAACAGGACCGTAAGATAAACTCACTGACCATATACTCACAATATGGAGCTGTGCTTGAAGGGAGCAGAGGTTAGAGAGATAACACTATATCCACACAAAGGATTCAACATTGATATTCTAACACAAGCTCCTTGTAAGTATGTTTCCTCACTGATGTTGCAGGAGTGATAAATTTCTTACTGTCTAAGCTTAATATCTTTCCAGCAATTGGGACCTGTATACACTGCACTACGGCAAGTCACCATTATTTATCCAATGCCTCCCTGCCTCAGAACATGTACCAACAAAAGTGACAAGAGGTGAAACAATGAGGAAATGCAATTTGCTCAAACTTTCATTAAAATTCACATCGTCCCTTCATTGATTCTGGGCCAAAGTTCATGAATTCTCTAATATAACAACATTACGACAAGGGACATAAATTCATGGAACAGGGATGGTTGGTGGTTGGTGGTTGGTATTGATAGTAGATAGCATGCCTCACATAGAAGGGAACTCGGAATCCAGAAAAGGGATATCCTGCAGCCATGATGTGCTGCGGGTGGACTAGATTCGTACAGAGTTGGGCTTCCACATTATGGTGAGGTTCACCCTCTGGAGTTGTCAGCAACATCAGAGCTCTGGGATGAGCGCTGCCGGTGCTGTAACCAGTCTCAAGCTGAAAAAAGACCTATTGGAATCTCAGATCTAGGTAAGTGTTTGAAAGGGAGAGTTTAGCCACATCAGGATGGGAAGGACAGGGTGCAGGTGCAATTAAAAGTCCAGATGGGGAGGATGAAGGTGGATTACTATCTTCTGGTGAATGCTCACATTGTGAAAAGGGCACCCTCAAAAACTTTCCTTCCCAAAGTTTGAAAAACATTTTTTTGTAAATACAGGGCTGCCAGCTTACACCTATGCCAACCATATTATGGCATTGACAATGTAATGTTAGGGTCAATTGTGCTTTAAACAAGTTCAATTGATGCTTAATTCTTTATTTACTTGTGGAGGGGAGGCTGCCAATTTTGGTAACCCCCACCCTACATTATGGAGCTGGGTTTGGGTGAGAACGGGAAAATGATGGGCTGGGCACCAACTCTATTTTAACTATCTCCTCTGCAAAATAGGCATCTGGCAGTGGTATGTAATATTCATTCAATTTCTAGGACATCAATCTTTCAGGACAGGATGTCCAACCAAAGTCTAAAGGAACGAAAGAACAGCAGGGACAATCTGACTTTTCTAACATTGCTCAAGGCCAGAGGGAATATTTTTAAAAGTCATTATGTGGAAAATTTCAACAATATCCCTGGAATTTTGTAATCTTCCTTGTTAAGCAGAGAAAAATCTGAGTAATTAAAATTAATGGCTTCACCAATAGTTATGAAATAAATTCTTTCTGAGCTTGTGGAGACCATAAGCCAATACAACTGTTGATAAATAGGATTGGATGTGATGTCTTGGGTTCTTATTCATAGTACCACTTGGCTCAGAGCTAGATAACAATAATTTCAACTCATGTTTGACTATATTTATTTTGGTAAACAAAAATATGTGATAGAAGCAGGCACATTAGCAACATTTAAGGCATATCTTGATAGACACGAATGGACGCAAATAGAGAGATAAAAGAAACTGTGCATGGGCAATAAGTAATAGGTTTAAATAAGGATTAGGAATCTGCGCAGGCTTGGTGGGCCAAAGAGTTGTTCCTCTGCTGAATTGAATTAAATTGAATTGAATTGAGTAAAACAACGATGTACTCTCCACTGTGCATTGGAGTTTACACCTTGCACTCTTAACCTTTGCAGTTAACAACTTTTTTCCCAAACTTGTACTTGTCAACTTCAGAGGAAATACAGCTGTAAAATGAAACACTTTCCCATGAAAAATATTTAACATCAGGCAAGCAAATTCAGGTATATATCTGGATAGATACAGAGTAAATCTCACTCTAATCTAATCAATGTACCTCAACTCCAACCTGAGAGCTACATTCAGTGACAATGTTTGCACTGACCACAGCAGCCTCTGTGAGTGGATGCCAATTAAATGCCAGACTGGAGGCAGCATTGTGCTGTAAACCTGTGCTTGCTCAGACGTAAAGCAATCTAAAAAACTGAAAGAAAAATTCTACATACAGTAAGAAAAAGCTTATCTCACAGCAGATTTTACAATCAGTTTAGGCAGAATTCACATCGAGAATCAACAAGTGAAAGGATCACCCTGGAACTTTAGGAATCCTATTTTTAACCATCTGCATCTTAACATTGTGCTTGCAAATCAGGAAAGCATTTCCAATAAAAGAATAAAGTATGATGTTGAACATGAACACAGGCCCTTTGTTTTATTTTCTTTTGCATTTGACACGCACCTTGACTCTGAAATCGGACACATTTGCTGAAGCTCCCATTTGCACAACACAGTTCTAGTTCCAATCCCTGGCAGTGAGAGTTCAATTCACAGTCCTCGGGCACTAGTTCTTGCTCTGTTTCTCCACTGTAGGTCTGGAACATGCTGATAGGGAAGTGATTTATACAATTCCCCGAGTTCACTGAGAAAATACTGGCATTCTGTAGGGCTGTCGAAGAAATGGAAAAATGCATGTTACATACCTGAGCAAAAATAAATGCTTGCCTTGGAATATTGGTTTTCTTGAAGCACTTCCAAAATTTAGGAGCAGAAACAGGTGTATTTTTTATTGTTAGAGGTTGTGCGATAGAATACCAGAGTCAGAAACATTCCACCATGAAATTGATGGGCTGAATGGCTTCCTCGTTAAGACTCTAAGCCAATGTTTAGGAATAGCTTCAATAGGCGTTTGAAGGGAGTGGAAATAAAGAATTTCTTTCTTCTTGGAAAATTACTTATCGGATTTGGATTCTGGTGCATTGTTCATTAATATTATAAGGGACTGGATGGGAAAAATAGACTATTTTTGTCATGTCATTTCTTTATATTTAGGTGCATAGAGATTTTATCTCTTGCTCATCTCCCCTCAGTTATATCACTGAATCAAGTATATTTGGGTTGCAAGTAACCCACTATTACATATACATGCATTAGGACTCCAAATTTCACAATATATCACCTTGAAATAGTGTAAAGTCTGTTTACTAAGGTTCACCAAAATACATAGGCCAAGAGTTAATACCCTCTCATATAATTTTACAGCACAGGTTCAACATCACATTTGCATTGGTTCGTAATGGAAGTTAATATAGAACATAGAACATCACAGGCTCTTCGACTCTCGATGTTGCGCTGACCTGTGAAACCAAACTGAAGCCCATCTAACCTGCACAAACCCATTATTCTCCATATGTTTATCCAATGACCATTTAAACGCCCTTAAAGTTGGCAAGTCTACCACTGTTGCAGACAGGGCATTCCACGCCCTTACTAATCTCTGAATAAAGAACCTATCTCTGACATCTGTCCTATATCTATCACCCCTCAATTTAAAGCTATGTCCCTTCATGCTAGCCATCACCATCCGAGGAAAAAGGCTCTCACTGTCCACCCTATCTAATCCTATGGGTCATCTTGTATGTGTCTATTAAGTCACCTCTCAACCTTCTCCTCTCTAATGAAAACAGCCTCAATTCCCTCAGCCTTTCCTCATAAGATCTTCCCTCTGTACCAGGCAACATCCCGGTAAATCTCCTCTGCACCCTTTCCAATGTTTCCACATCCTTCTAATAGTTCAGAGACCAGCACTGTACACAATACTCCAAGTGCGGCTGCATCAGAGATTTGTACAGCTGCAACATGACGTCATGGATCCGAAACTCAATCCTTCTACAAATAAAAGCTAACCCATTGTATGCCTTCTTAACAACCCTATCAACCTGGGTAGGCAACTCTCAGGGATCAATGTACATGGAGACTGAGATCTCTCTGCTCATCTACACTACCAAGAATCTTACCATGAGTCCAGTACTCTTTATTCATGTTACTCGTTCCAAAGTGAAACACTTCACACTTTTCTGCATTAAATTCCATTTGGCACCTCTCAGCCCAGATCTCTAGTTTGCCATGGTCTCTCTGTAACCTACAACATGAGTACAGTGAAAAGTTTACAAGTTGTCACTTATGGCGCCATCTGAGGTACAAAGACACCTGGCTACAGATTCTTGAGTATCTACTGACAATTATCTTAAATTTCTATCCTCTGTTGTTGTGGTTCTGTTCGCCAAGCTGGGAAATTGTGTTGCAGACGTTTCGTCCCCTGTCTAGGTGACATCCTCAGTGCTTGAGAGCCTCCTGTGAAGCGCTTCTGTGATGTTTCCTCTGGCATTTATAGTGGTTTGAATCTGCCGCTTCCAGTTGTCAGTTCCAGCTGTCTGCTGCAGTGGCCGGTATATTGGGTCCAGGTCGATGTGCTTGCTGATTGAATCAGTGGATGAGTGCCATGCCTCTAGGAATTCCCTGTCTGTTCTCTGTTTGGCTTGTCCTATAATAGTAGTGTTGTCCCAGTCAAACTCATGTTGCTTGTCATCTGCATGTGTGGCTACTAAGGATAGCTGGTCGTGTCGTTTCGTGGCTAGTTGGTGTTCATGGATGTGGATCGTTAGCTGTCTTCCTGTTTGTCCTATGTAATGTTTTGTGCAATCTACACATGGATTGTAGAATGAGGACATGCCACAACCCAAAGGACTAGCCACTTTACCATACATCAAGAACATTTCTGAACTGACAGCCAGACTACTACAACCACTAAGACTCATAACAGCACACAAACCAACAGTCACTCTCAGACAACAACTCACCAGGACGAAGGATCCGATACCCAGCATGAGCAAAACCAACGAAGTATACAAAATCCCATGCAAGGACTGCACAAAACATTGCATAGGACAAACAGGAAGACAGCTAACGATCTGAATCCATGAACACCAACTAGCCACGAAACGACATGACCAGCTATCCTTAGTAGCCACACACGCAGATGACAAGCAACATGATTTTGACTGGGACAAATCTACTATTATAGGACAAGCCAAACAGAGAACAGCCAGGGAATTCCTAGAGGCATGGCACTCATCCACTGATTCAATCAACAAGCACATCGTCCTGGACCCAATACATCAATCACTGCAACGGACAGCTGGAACTGACAACTGGAAGCGGCAGATTCAAACCACTATGAATGCTGGAGGAAACATCACAGAAGCGCTTCACAGGAGGATGTCACCTAGATAGGGGACAAAACGTCTGCAATACAAATTCCCAGCTCGGCGAACAGAACCACAACAACGAGCACCCGAGCTACAAATCTTCGCACAAACTTTGATTTCTATCCTCTGCTTACTGACCCAGGATGAATAATTCTCCTCTTCCAAATAGGGCCAACAGATATTCAAAATAATTAAGAGAGCTGTTGTTTAACAACTTATCCAAAAGACAGCACTTTGGACAGTGCAGCACTCCCTCAGAGCACCAGCCTTGACGTTTGTGCTCAGAACCTGCTGTGTCACTTGAACTGACAACCCCCCAGATTCAAAAACAAAAGCTCTACTGACTGAATCTCAGTCAGCTTGCAAGCAGCCACAAATCTATTGGGTTTCCAATCTTTTCTGACATAAGGCATCCTAGTTGTCCATTTCAGACTGAATGAACCCCTGTGATAGCTCATAGAGGCCTGCCTTCTTGTCTTAAACAAGCTGGTAGTGGGATGCCCCTCAAGATATGTTTTATCAATTATCTCTCCCTCTCTCTCTAATGGATAGATATCTATGGCCCCTTTGTGGATTATTGCTTGATTGACGACTTATTTTGTGTTGCTCGGATACACTTCAAACAACTTTAGACAACTTTGGATCTCAAGAAAATGAATTATGTTGAAACTCAGTGCAAACTGAACAGGAAAGCAGAGTCAAGACTTGCTCACATGGTAGGTTGAGGTCACGATTGAGTCAATCAGTTACTGGATGTTCTATGCTACAAAATGACAGGCTATTTGTGAAAAGTAAAATCCCAAATTAATGAATTAATAAAATTTCTTTCATTTGGAATGTCAGTTTAAACCACCTGACCATACTCCAGCCTGTTCAAGTTGTCACCCTTCCTAATATTTTCCGAACATAAAGCTCAGGACAAACTCCACACCTTACAAATCACTTCCAGTTTCCCAATTTCACATAGCACTTTTTTAAATAAATAGGTGTGTTTTCTTAACCTTGTGTATTCAAACATTATTAGTATAGTGGCCTCAGCAAATACAATTTAATTGTGGTTTGTCAAAATATAATCATCTTATCCCAAATCTAGCATCTCGTAACAGCACAAAGAGAGGAAGCAGTGAAGTGAGGCAGCTCTGGGAATCCAGGGAGCCTTTGAACAATTCAGAAACAGTTGAAAAATAAGTTGAGGAAGTGGTTAGGGAAAACCTGCTTGTCTTAACAGGGAGATCAGTTCCATGGGGCATAGATTTAAGGTGAAAGTGATGACTACAGATGCTGGAGATTAGCGTCCAAGAGTGTGGTGCTGGAAAAGCACAGCAGGTCAGGCAGCATCTGAGGAGCAGGAAAATCAACGTTTTGGGAAAAAGCCCTTCATCGGGAAACTGATGGAGGTGACTGATAGGGGATTCTTGTTGCTCGTTCCTTACATGCACCATCCTCTGCGTGACAACGTTGACCCTCAGGACTATTTTAGATCTTTTCCTTTTCACCTTAAAGCAATGCCCCCTAGTTTTGTACACCTGTATCCATGCTCCTCATGATTTTATGAACCTCAATAAGGTCAGTCCACAGTCTCCGATGCACCAGGGATAAAAGCCTCAGCGTACTCAGTCCCTGTAGTTCAAACTCTCCAAGTCTGGCAACATCCTTGTAAGTCTCTTCTGAACCCTTCCAAGTTTAACAGCATCTTTCCTATAGCAGGGAGACCAGAATTGATTTCAGTATTCTAAAAGTGGCCTAACTATGAGGAGAGGTTGATTAGATTAGTATTATTTTCATTGGAAAGATGGAGGTTGAGGGGTGACCTGATTGAGACCTACAAAATCATGAGAGGTGTAGACAGGATGGAGAGCAAGAAACATTTTCCCAGAGTGGAGGACTCAATTACTACGGGTCACGAGTTCAAAGTGAGAGAGGAAATGTTTAGGGGAGATATACATGGAAGATTCTTTATGCAGAGGGTGGTAGGTGCCTGGAATGCATTGGCAGCAGAGGTGTCAGGGGCAGGAAAGGTAGTGCCATTTAAGATGTATCTAGACAGATACATGAATGGGCAGGGAGCCTCAGCAAGACATCCACATTCCTATACTCAATAAACTGTTCAATGAACGCAAGTATGTCAATTGCCTTCTGCATTAATCTGTCCACCTCAATCATCAAATTGGCAGTGAATTACAGGCTTTTCCTTATGTTCCATCGAATCCCCTATCAGCTACCTTAAATCTATGCCCTTTGGTAACTGACCTCCTTGCTAGGTGAAACAGGTCTTCCCTGTCCACTCTACCTAAGCCTCTCATTATTTGCTTCACCGCAATTAAACCACCCCTCAGCCTCATATGTTTGAAGGAAAACCATCCCAGCCTATCCAATCTTTTCTCATAGCTGAAATATTCAAGCCATGGTAACATTCCTGGAAATTTAATACCAAAGAGAATAATGATCTGAGTGCATTGTCAAGGCTTAACAAGACAACAGCAAACATACCTTCTTAGACAGAGATAAAGCATTAATTAACAAAGAAAGAACAAAGAACTAAGAACATTACAGCACAGGAACAGGCCCTTCGGCCCTCCAGGCCTTCACCGATCCAGATCCTCTGTCTAAATCTGCCACCTATTTTCTAAGGATCTGTATCCCTCTGCTCCCTGCCCATTCATGTATCTGTCTAGATACATCTTAAATGGCACTACCTTTCCTGCCCCTGACACCTCTGCTGCCAATGCATTCCAGGCACCCACCACCCTCTGCATAAAGAATCTTCCATGTATATCTCCCCTAAACATTCCCCCTCTCACTTTGAACTCATGACCCGGAGTAATTGAGTCCTCTACTCTGGGAAAATGTTTCTTGCTCTCCATCCTGTCTACACCTCTCATGATTTTGTAGGCCTCAATCAGATCCCCCCCTCAACCTCCATCTTTCCAATGAAAATAATACTAATATAATCAACCTCTCCTCATAGCTAGCACCCTCCTTTCCAGGCAACATTCTGGTGTATCTTCTCCGGAAACTCTCCAAAATGTCCACATCCTTTTGGTAATGTGGCGACCAGAACTGTACGCAGTATTCCAAATGTGGCCGATGCAATGTCTTTCACAATTGTAACATGACCTCCCAACTCTTGTACTCAATACCCTGTCCGATGAAGGAAAGCATTCAAGTGAAATATGAGTTGGTGTATAAAGAACAACCTTGAATATGTTCTTTTTGGACCATTGGACATATCACAACACAAAAGCATCTGATCACCCAGGTGGATGCAAAAGAACTCAAGGACCCATTTTGGAAAGGAGCAGGGGTGTTCCTTATCCCTTAATCAGCATTGTTTATAAATTCTCATTATCATATTGCAATAATGACTGTAGTTCAAAATTACTGAATTGGATGCAAAGCACTTTGGAATATAGTAAAGTTGTGAAAGACACAAGAGAAATATTGGAGCAAAAACCAAAAGAACTGCGGATGCTGTAAATCAGAAACAAAAGCAGAAGTTGCTGGAAAAGCTCAGCAGGTCCGACAGCATCTGTGAAGGTAAATCAGAGTTAACACCTCAGGTCTGAGCTCAGAGTTAACATTTCAGGTCCAGTGACCCTTCCTCCGAGAAAGGGTCACCTAACTCGAAATATTAACTCTGACTGCACCTCACGGATGCTGCCAGAACCGCTGAGCTTTTCCAGCAATGTCTGTTTTTGTTTCAGAAATACTCGTGCACCTTTCTTTCCAGGACCACATGAGTAATTCTTGGCTAGACTATACATTACACTGCAAGAATCCACATGATTTTGCCAAAGTATTCTATTCAGATTTCTTGATTAGACATCTCTTGAGCAATTAATAGATTTACATGGGCATCCTTGCCATCTGTATTTTCAATTTGTGCCACACCGCAACCTTTTTGCTGTTTTAACTCTCCATACCACAAAGGCAGCACTTTGTGCAAGAGTACCTGTTTCCATGGTAACAGTGGCTGTTATATCTGTCATCATCTCTGACTGTCCAGTTGTCTGAGTTGGAAGAACTGTTGTTGTTGCCCTTCTCTGTTCTGGTCGGTTTACTGACCCCGTGTAACTGGGAGCATCAGTTGAGTTATTTTTTTCCCACATAGAACCTGTTGATCGAGTCTCCATCGATTTCCCAAACAGAGCTGTTGAATTCTCAACTGAAATATTTTCCAAATCTGATGCATTCCAGATGCTTTCAGTGGTCATGCTGCTTGCATTTGAACTCCGTGCTTCATGTATCAGATTGCAGCTGACTATGCTGTGGCCTTGTATTCCTGATGTGTTCCCCATTTGCCGGATGCCATCTGCAGGAAAAAAAGTCCAGGAAAACGAATAGCATTAGTGTCTCTACGTGATATAGGGAGCCTAAAGTCAGGTAAGTACTTGACCCGATCTGGTAGGCTGAGTGTCCATTTTTTATTAATAACTGAAAGAACTGAGGATGCTGTAAGTCAGAAAGAAAAACAGAAGTTGCTGGAGAAGCTCAGCAGGTCTGGCAGCATCTGTGAAGATAAATCAGAGTTAATGTTTCAGATCTGATGACCCATCCTCAGACTCTCTTCACAATTGCTGCCAGACCTGCTGAGCTTCTCCAGCAATTTCTGTTTTTGTGTCCATTCTTTATTAACTCTATAATGTAGATGAAGTTAGAGGAGCTGCTGCTTCTTTGGACCACATACACAGATACATGTAAGAACTGACAGACACACTCACACACCAACACACATAGACAGAAACACACACCATAAACAGACATACAACGATACAGGCAGATATACAGGGAGATGCAGCCAGACACACACACACATGCAATAGCATACAGACACACACACACACACCTACACATGGACAGAAACACACACCACAGGCAGGCATACACTCATACAGGCAGATACACAGGGAGACACAGCCAAACACACAGACACACAAAAACTCACACACGCATGCAATAACATACAGACACACTCACACAGTCCAATACACATAGACAGAAACACATACCACAGGCAGACATACAGTCATACAGGCAGATTAAACAGGGAGACACAGCCAAACAAACACACACATGCAATAGCATCCAGACAAATACACACACATAGGCAGAAACACACACCATAGGGAGACATACACTGATACAGGCAGATACACAGGGAGACACAGCCATATACACATGCACGCACACACCACACGTAGCACACACACAGACAGATACAGCTGAATACACAGTCAGACAGACATAGCTACATACAGAGACAGAGAGTACACATTCATAGACAAAACAAATGAGGAGTTAGAGAAATAGGTCAATGTTTCTGCAACTACAGATGTAAGTGTAGGATGGTTGTTACCTCCTTGGTGCCAGGGTCACACTGAACAGATGCAGATCAGCCTGAGGTAGCAGAGTGATCGGTCTACAGTCATGGTCCACTTAAAGCCCATGACACAAGTGGCAAGAGGGATATCATCCTGCAGTCAGATTTTAGGGAGCTAGCTAGAAAATTAGCAAGCAGTATATCAAAAATCTCAAATTGCCTCAAATAATCTCCAGATAATTTCCAGTGCCACATGTAAATGGGGTACAGAAATAGGAAGACAAGGGCAGATCAATGGGTGGTTGGAGAAGAGGGAGGGTTTTAGATTTTTAGACATTGGAACTAGCTCTGGGGAAGATGTAACCTGTACAGGCCACATGGTTTGCATCTGAACAGGTTCCCTGCAGAACATTTTGCTTGTGTTACTGGGGATCTGTAGGGAGGAGCCTTCTATCAGAGAGGAATACCAAGATATACAAAATGTTGGGAGAGAGAAGTAGTAATAGAATAGTAAGTGAATCGAAAGGGTCAGAGTAAGGGAGTAAGTAATGAAGATTAATAAACGTAGCTGCAGATGTATACGATTGTACAGAATGTGATAAATAAAATTGTCATGTTGCCGTGCTAATTGGCAGGTGGAAGTAAGATGTTGTGATAATAACAAGCAGGCACAAGGGCAGAATTGGGTTTTAAATAGTCCTGAAATAAAGATGTTCAGGAAAGGTAGGAAAGGGTGAGAAAGGGGAGAGGTGGCAGTATTGATTAAGTAGAATTGCAGTACGAGAGAAAGATAATGTTCTCAAGGGGTCAAGAACTAAATTAATTTGGTTAGAGCCAAGGAACAAGAAAAAACAGCAAGTACATTGCTCAATGTAGCGTAAAAATCACAAACTAGTGGGGAGGATGAAAAGAGACACATTTGTAAAGAAATTACAGAGAGGTGCACAAATACAGAGGAACCTCGAATGTCCGAATATCAATTATCCGAATTTCAGATTATCCAAAGAAGATCTCAAGGTCCCGATAGAAACATTACATCAAAGAGGTGTTTCCAACACTGACCATGTCTTTTGTTTACGGTGATTAAAAGTGAACTCGGCTTACTGAAATACTGCCGATAACAGTCCACAAGGTTCCCCATGGGAGACTGGTTAGTAAGGTTAGATCTCACGTAATACAGGGAGAACTAGCCAATTGGATACAGAACTGGCTCAAAGGTAGAAGACAGAGGGTGGTGGTGGACGGGTGTTTTTCAGACTGGAGGCCTGTGACCAGTGGAGTACCACAAGGATCGGTGCTGGGTCCTCTACTTTTTGTCATTTATATAAATGATTTGGATGCGAGCATAAGAGGTAGAGTTAGTAAGTTTGCAGATGACACCAAAATTGGAGATACAGTGGACGGCGAAGAAGGTTACCTCAGATTACAACAAGATCTGGACCAGATGGGTCAATGGGCTGAGAAGTGGCAATTGGAGTTTAATTCAGATAAATGTGAGGTGCTGCATTTTGGGAAAGCAAACTTAGCAGGACTTGTACACTTAATGGTAAGGTCCTAAGGAGTGTTGCTGAACAAAGAGACCTTAGAGTGCAGGTTCATAGCTCCTTGAAAATGGAGTCGCAGATAGAGAGGATAGTGAAGAAGGCATTTGGTATGCTTTCCTTTTTGGCCGGAGTATTGAGTACAGTATTTGGGAGGTCATGTTGCAGCTGTACAGGACATTGGTTAGGCCACTGTTGGAATATTGCATGCAATTCTGGTCTCCTCCCTGTTGGAAAGATGTTGTGAAACTTGAAAGGGTTCAGAAATGATTTACAAGGATGTTGCCAGGGTTGGATGGTTTGAACTATAGGGAGATGCTGAATAGGCTGGGGCTGTTTTCCCTGGAGCGTCGGAGGTTGAGGGGTGACCTTATAGAGGTTTATAAAATTATGAGGGGCATGGATAGGATAAATAGACAAAATCTTTTCCCTGGGGTGGGGGAGTCCAGAGCTAGAGGGCATAGGTTTAGGGTGAGAGGGGAAAGATATAACAGAGACCTAAGGGCAACGTTTTCACACAGAGGGTGGTATGTGTATGGAATGAGCTGCCAGAGGAAGTGGTAGAAGCTGGTACAATTGCAACATTTAAAAGGATTTGGATGGGTATGTGTATAGGAAGGATTTGGAGGGATATGGGCCGGATGCTGGCAGGTGGGACTAGATTGGGTTGGGATAGCTGATCATCATGGACGGGTTGGACTGAAGAGTCTGTTTCCATGCTGTACACTTCTATGACTCTATGAGCCCAGGCACCGACTCCAAATGACTGACCGCCTGCTCTCTCTCTGTCTCCCCACACTCACCCTGGAGCTCTACAAAAAAGTGGACTCTAAACCTCCTTTCCCCAGATAATCTCTCCAACATTGTCCTGTACAGGGGCTGGGGCTGTGGGGGTAGATAGGGGTTGGGTGCAGGGAGGGGGCAGACAGGGGCTCTCACTCACTGTGCTGCTGCCTCGTCTCCTGAGTGAGGTGCTGAATTAGCTAGTGCTCACTGTGTCAATCCCATTGAACTCATGGGGGTGAGGTGTTGGGAAGCTTCAGCAATGCTGCAGGTCCCACACACAAGTGTGTGTCTGCTCAGAAACAAACCCGGAGACAGAGAGAGGAAGTAAGGCAGGCACGGTGAGGAAAAAGAGACTTCAGAAAACTCTGAGCCCCAGAGGAGAGGCATTGAATCAACTAACCGAATAATCAATCACTGAACAAAATACTGCCCCCTTTTCGTTCAGATAATCTAAGTTTCACTAATTGTACAGTTATTATCCAAATACAAGCCTAGAAATTAGTGGTGTAAAGGATAGTGGGGGCAAGAGTTTCTAGTCATAGAGTCATAGAGATCCCCAGCAAAACGCCATGTCACCCATCACATGTGATCTGCAGCATTTCCTACATCAGCTACAGATTCCAGTCCAACAAGAAAGGAGGCACTGCAGGACCTGGCTCTGAGGAATGGGATGGGACAATTGGATCAAAATGTCAGTAAAACACCATTTTGGTGGACAGTAATGTTTCAGGTAACAATGGAAAAGTAATGTAAATAATCCAGCGCAAAAAAACAATTAACAGGGATAAAGCCAACCTCAACAAAGAATGGATCTGGGTTGCTTAAAAACATTCTCGTATGTGACAGAGAGAGAAAATCGGGGAAACACAGTTAGAGAAAAAAAAACTATATGATTAAAAACTCAGAAGACATTCACATACAACAAAAGTCTGACCTGCTCCACATCATCTTACCTCCAAGTTTTACATCACATACGTATTCACTGGTATTAATTAAGATGTGGAATCCTTGCTGGAGCCAATCGATACTGTAACTCTGATTTACTGCCAACATAAAACCAAGGACTGGGTACTGTTGATCTATAAAGGTTGCCTCTGGGCAGAGGACGTGGATATTTGCATCAGATACATCGTGTGTTAGGAGTGCAGCTTCCAGCTAGAACATAATAACAGAATATGAAAATGTGTGGATAGAAACATCAACTAATTGCTAAGTGACACTGTTGTGACTGTGACTAGAGAATGGCAGCAAGCCATTAATTTGCATTAACTTGCTTGGTAACTCCACTCAGAGCGAGAGCATACATTTACAAACTGGGATCCATCAATCCAGGGGATACTTAAGGGATTCCAGAGGAGGACATCTGCATTGTTCCCACATTTCTCCCCTACTGGAACCAGGCATATGAAGCACCTCTGCTTTTATTTTGTATTTGTCAATTCACTAGAGTTTTACCTGTGGCCAAAGATAGACCTGAAACATTTACTGAAATGGGCAACAGATGTTGCTCTGTTTTGGAGCTGACCATCTTCCTTTTTAAGTTTGGAGCCAGGACCTGGGATTGTGAGGCAGGTAACCTCACAGTCTTTTAAAAGTACTTGGATGAACACTTGAAATGTCATAACATTCAAAGTAATGAGCAAATGATTATAAAGTGGGATTGGTGTATATTCAGTGCAGCTTTGGTGGTACAGACCGGATGGGCTGAAGAGCCTCTTTTGTAGTGCATGATTCTATAATTCTCAGTGAGAGTGGCCAGAGGTAGGGGATCCCCAATATTGCTTAAAGAGGAGTTATCTATAGAATCCCTACAATGTGGAAACAGGCCCTTCAGCCCAACAAGTCCACACCTACCCTCCAAAGAGTATCCCACCCAAACCCATTCCCTAATAATCTACATTTACCCCTGACTAACGCACCTAACCTACACATCTATTAACACTACAGGCAATTTAGCATAGCCAATTCACCTGACCGGCACGTCTTTGGATTATGGGAGAAAACCAGAACACCCAGAGGAAAACCACGCATAAAGTGGGAGAATGTGCAAACTCCACACAGACTGTCGCCCGAAGCTAGAATCAAACCCGGTCCCTAGCGCTGTGAGGCAGCAGTGTTAACTGCTGAGACACCATGCCACCTAATGTGGGAACACTCTTGGAATGTTTTTTCTTTTGTACTGGGCTGCAATGACATAAATCAAATGGAACACATTTTCACATATTCCAATGGCACTGTGGTTAGTAACCAAGTCCCATGTATTGTAAGGTGTTTAACCATAAAACCAGAAATGATATGGGGAAACGTTTTTTCAATATGATACGTTGTTCAAATCGAACTTCACTAAATGAACAATGAAAGTGGATTCAATAATAATAATATTCAAAGAGCAACTGACTAAATGCATAAGGGGAAGCAAACATTAAGCTTTGAAGAAAGGAGTTGGGGAGTGGGACAAATTCTACCTCCTGCCCAAAATCCACAAACCTGACTGCCCCGGCCGACCCATTGTCTCCGCCTGCTCCTGCCCCACCGAACTCATCTCCGCATACCTTGACACCGTCCTGTCCCCCTTAGTCCAAGAACTCCCCACCTACGTTCGGGACACCACCCATGCCCTCCACCTGCTCCTTGATTTTCGCTTCCCAGGTCCCCAACGCCTTATTTTCACCATGGACATCCAGTCCCTGTACACCTCCATCCCCCATCACGAAGGACTCAAAGCCCTCCGCTTCTTTCTTTCCCGCCGTACCGACCAGTACCCTTCCACTGACACCCTCCTTCGACTGACAGAACTGGTCCTCACCCTGAACAACTTCTCTTTCCAATCCTCCCACTTCCTCCAAACGAAAGGAGTAGCCATGGGCACCCGCATGGGCCCCAGCTATGCCTGCCTCTTCGTAGGATATGTGGAACAATCCATCTTCCGCAACTACACTGGCCCCACCCCCCACCTTTTCCTCCGCTACATCGATGACTGTATCGGTGCCGCCTCGTGCTCCCACGAGGAAGTTGAACAGTTCATCCACTTCACCAACACCTTCCACCCCGACCTCAAATTCACCTGGACAGTCTCAGATTCCTCCCTCCCCTTCCTCGACCTTTCTATTTCTATCTCAGGTGACCGAATCAACACGGACATCTACTACAAACCGACCGACTCCCACAGCTACCTGGACTACACCTCCTCCCATCCTGCCCCCTGTAAAAACGCCATCCCATTCTCCCAATTCCTTCGACTCCGCCGCATCTGCTCCCAGGAGGACCAGTTCCAAAAACGCACAACCCAGATGGCCTCCTTCTTCAAGGACCGCAATTTCCCCCCCGACGTGGTCGACGATGCCCTCCACCGCATCTCTTCCACTTCCCGCTCCTCCGCCCTTGAGCCCCGCCCCTCCAACCGCCACCAGGACAGAACCCCACTGGTCCTCACCTACCACCCGACCAATCTCCACGTACAGCGCATCATCCGCCGTCATTTCCGCTATCTCCAAACGGACCCCACCACCAAGGATATATTTCCCTCCCCTCCCCTATCAGCATTCCGTAAAGACCACTCCCTCCGTGACTCCCTCGTCAGATCCACACCCCCCACCAACCCAACCTCCACTCCCGACACCTTCCCCTGCAACCACAGGAGGTGCAAGACTTGCGCCCACACCTCCCCCCTCACCTCCCTCTAAGGCCCCAAAGGAAACTTCCATATCCGCCACAGATTCACCTGCACCTCCACACACATCATCTATTGCATCCTCTGCACCCGATGTGGCCTCCTCTATATTGGGGAGACAGGCCGGCTACTTGCGGAGCGTTTCAGAGAACACCTCTGGGACATCCGGACCAACCAACCCAACCACCCTGTAGCTCAACATTTCAATTCCCCCTCCCACTCCACCAAGGATATGCAGGTCTTTGGACTCCTCCATCGTCAGACCACAACAAAACAACGGTTGGAGGAAGAACGCCTCATCTTCCGCCTAGGAACCCTCCAACCACAAGGGATGAACTCGGATTTCACCAGTTTCCTCATTTCCCCTCCCCCCACCCTGTCTCAGTCAAATCCATCGAATTCAGCACCGCCTTCCTAACCTGCAATCTTCTTCCCGACCTCTCCGCCCCCACCCCAGTCTGACCTATCACCCTCACCTTGACCTCTTTCCACCTATCACATTTCTGACGCCCCTCCCCCTAGTCCCTCCTCCCTACCTTTTATCTTAGCCTGCTGGACCAACTTTCCCCATTCCTGAAGAAGGGCTTATGCCCGAAACGTCGATTCTCCTGTTCCCTGGATGCTGCCTGACCTGCTGCGCTTTTCCAGCAACACATTTCCAGTGGGACAAATTAGACAGCTCTACTAAAGAGTCAGCACAGGCACATTCAGTAGAATGATAAGGAGCTGAGGAAAGCCTTTACTGTCAGAGGAGTTTGGTACAGGAATTGTGAAGTCTTGCGTCAAAGATATAGCAGCTCAGTTAGACTGCATCTGGAGGACTGAGTGCAATTTTGATCTCTTCACTTCAGAAAAGATTGAGCTGTGATGTCCTAAAGATGCTTTCCTTATCTCAGGAAAGAAATGATTACAAGAGAGAAAGTGCAACAAAGAGACAACAGATTTGTTCCTCAGATGGAGGGACTGTTCGACCGAAGAAAGGTTGGCAAACTGGGCCTGTATTCTCAAGAGTTTTTAAAAATGAGAGATGATATCATTGATACCTACAAAATATTTAAAGAGATAGACAGGGTATCTGCAGGTGAGATATTTCACAGGTGGAGAGTCCAGAAACAGGGGTCACAATTTCAAATTGAAAAGCATGCCATTTCGGACCAGATGAGAAAACCTTTCACTAATAGGGTTGTGTACCTTTAGAATTCTCCAACTCAGAGGGCTCTGGAAGTTTAGTTTCTCAGTATGTTTAAAGTAGAGACTGATAGATTGCTGATTACCAATGACATAAAGGGTTATGAGGATAGTGTGGGTAAAAGCCATTAACTTGTTTGATCTGACATGATCACATTGGATGGTGGATCGGACTCAACAGGCTGCATGCCCTTAGATGGTTAGATGGGCTTCAGATTGGTTTCACAGGTCAGCGCAACATCAAGAGCTGAAGGGCCTTTACTGTGCTGTAATGTTCCATATTCGATGTTCTCTTCTTCCAATGACTGTTGGTGGAATTTAAATTCAGTCAACTATCTGGAATATTAAGCTAGGCTCACCACATTGGCTACCATCATTTTTAAAATAAAATTCCATCTGATTCAAAAATGTCCTTTAGAAAAGGAAATCTGCTGTTTTTTGCCTGATCCAGCCTACACATGGTTTGAGACCCGGAGCAATGTGGTTGACTCTTCTACCATCACCTGAAAAGCTACTCGGTTCAAGGGTAATCAGTGATGATAACAAATGTTAGGCTTGTATTGATTCCCACATTCCCACATCCCATAAAAGAATAAAATTAAAATCCACCTGAGTGAGTAGACAGGCTCCAGGTTTAATGTCCCAGCTAAAAGATGGCACCTCTGACAGGGCAGCATTCCCACTGCAATGGCAGTACTGACCTTCATTTTTGTGCTCAAATCTCTGTCATGGAGATTGAATCCATCACCTGATGAATCACTATTATCTGTTATACACTATTGCACAAAGTTAAGCCTCAATCCATCAAGCCTAACTTTCTGATTCTTTGCTCATAATGTTGGTTCCTGCTTCTGGAATCATCATAGCACTATTCTTTCCTAGCATAGCCCAGAAATTATTCTTCCCCTGCAAAATCTCCTCCCCTAATGGTGGTCAAATGTGAACTACTCAATGGAAAACAGGCAAGTAAAATTAGCTTCACAACACTTGGCTAGAAGATTATCAATTCAAGTCCCAATTAAAGACCTAAACTCAAAATACTTCAGGCAGTACTGAGAAAGTCCCGTACTATTGGAGGTGTTGAAATTTGAATGAGACATTAACTCAGTTTTCAATCAGCCTCTGATATGAACCTAAATGATCCAATGGCACTAATTTGAAGAACAGAGAACTTATTCCTGGTGTCCTAGTCCTCCACCAGCATTAATAAAACAGTTAAAATATTGCAGTTTATGGAGTCCTTCAAGACCCGAATTGTCTGCTGTATTTCCTATGACTCTGCACCCATGACTCCACTTTGAAAACATCCAATTGACTGTAAACCATCGAGGGACATCCTGATGTCATGAAAAGCTCTACAGAAATAAATCCATTTCCTTTTTATTTGCAGTAAGAAATGCTAATGAGATCAATACACCTTTATTTGGATTAAATCATACCACACCAATGCCAGATAATGACCACCTTCATAATGAAAGAATCTATAGCATCTCCCTTTCATCTTAAATGGTATTACAATTTCTGAATCAATACCTAGAGATTGCCACTGACCAGAAATTGAACTGAATCAGCCATATTAATAAAATGGTTACCAAAGGAAGCCACAGGATGACTATTCTGCAGTGAGTAACTAATCTTCTGACTTCCCAAGTCAGGAATGTGATTTGATTGGATTGGATTGGATCTTTGATTGTCACATGTACCGAGATACAGTGAAAAGTTTTGTTTTGTGTCCTATGCAGGATTGACAACATGAAAGAGCTCAATACCATCCAGCACAAACTAGCTCATTTGATCTGTGCCTCTTCAAGCACTCTTTAAAATATTCACACCCTCCAGCAATGCATAGTCAGTGCAGTTTGTATTGTACACAAGATACACAGCAGCAACTCATCAAGGCTGCTTCAACAGCATCTCCCAAATCTGCAATCTCGACCACCGAGAGGAACCAGGGCAGCAGACATATAGGGACACCAACACCTGCAAGCTACCCTCCAAGTCACACACCATCATGTCTTGGAACTTTATTGTCATTTCTTCTCTGTCATCGGAGATTCCAGATCACCCTCGCTAATGCACTGAGGGTGCACCTATGCCCCAAGGGGCACCTTCTCAAAGGAAATTCGGAATGGCAGCCTGACCAGTGATACATCCATGTAAGAATAAAGAAGGAAGAAAAGGCATGTGTGTAAATATGGGACATGGAACAGTGTCAGTGACTTTTTAAAAATTCATTCACCGGATTAGGATGTCACAGGCCAGCATTTACTGCCTGTCCCAGAGGGCAGTTAAGACTTAAACACATTGTTATGGGTCTGGAGTCACAGACTAAACAAGGATGGTAGCTTACTTACTGGATGGCTGTTTTTAATAAACAGCAATGATAGCCTGGTCATCATTTGCCATTCTAATTACTTACCTAGCATTCTAAATTTGTGATTCGGACTCACGGACCAGTTACCTGTATTATTCTTTTATTCATTCACAAGATGAGGGAGTCATAGGTTAGGCCAGTATTTATTGCTCATAGGGCAGTTTTTAGAGTCAATCACATTGTTATGAGTCTGGAGTCACATGTAGGCCAGACTGGATCAAGATGACAGATTTCCTTCCCCAATGTACATTCACGAACAGGATGGGTTTTTCCCCAATCGTCAAAGATTTCATCGTCATTATTACACACTTAATTCCATATTTTCATTCTATTGGATTCAATTTCCACCATCTGCCGTGGTGGGATCTAAACCTGAGTGCCCAGAACATTAACTCAGTCTCTGGATTAACAGTCCAGCGATAATACCACTATGCTATCACCTTTCCATTCATTATGCTTCAGAGTTCTGCAACCTGTCTCCATTGAAATAATATGCTGCTTTTCTAGCATACCTGTTAAATTATAAGTTAATACTTTCCTCTGGTCTACTCTATCTACCAACTCACTTAACCAGCGAGCTGTTCCTGTGCGTGGGAATTACTCTCTGCACAGGGTAACACTCAGCCAAAGCAAAAGAGAAAAGGAAAATTAAACTGAAGAAAAGAATGTTTTTAAAATTTATTTCCATCTCCAAATTGAGTTTCTTGGACAAAAATCACAATTATATATTCCTACTGAGCATTCAGGAATATATGTTCAGTGGTTTTACATACCCAACTACTGGCATTTCTTAATAGGTCGAAGTAATCCCAACCACTGTAGTTTGTGTCCAACTCAAATTCGTTTATCTTCAGTTTTACCCATCCAAGGTAGTAGTCAATTCCAACTGTAAAACAGAAAGATTAAATCTCAAACAAAAACTGAAAATACTGTGTTAAAGTTTCATATATTATCAACATTATGATCTGAAGAAGAGGTAAATGGGTTTTTGCTTTTCAGTTCTGTAAAAGTGACTTATTTTTAAGAATCAGAAATTCTTTCTTCAAACAGGCCAAACAGCATTTCCAAAAAATCATGTGAGTTAAGTTAAATGACCAGATAAGTTGTCCTGTAATCTAAATAACCTCTTACATCCAGATGGAGAGGCCAGCAGGCAGGCGCCAGGAGCCAGAGGCTGGAGGCCGGAGGCCAGAGGCCATAGGGCAGAAGCAAGATCAGTTCAGAAGAAGTGATTCATAGGATCATAGAATCATACAGCACAGAAACAAGCCCTTCAGTGCAACCAGCCTAATCGAACATAATCCCAAACTAACCTAGTTCTACCTGTCTGCTCCTGGCCCATATCCCTCCAAACCTTTCCTATTTGTGTACTGATCCAAATATCTTCAGATGTGCTGATTTGCAGTTTCAAAGTGTTCAAAGTCGCTGGAAAAGCCCTGATTGTTTTCTTAGAATTCAGTGACAAAAGGCAGTGAGTTAGCTTTTGTCTGTGTATAGGCAAAAGTGAGGACTGAAGGTGCTGGAAATCAGAGTCAAGATTAGAGTGATGCTGGAAAAGCACCACAGGTCAGGCAGCATCCGAGGAGCAGGAACATAGATATTTCGGGCGGGACCCTTTCGTCAGGAATGAGGCTGGAAAACTCGGGGGTGGAGAGATAAATGGGAGGGGGGAGGTGCTGGGGAGAAGGTAGCTAAGAGTGCAATAGGTGGATGGAGGTGGAGATGAAGGTGATAGATCAGAGAGGAGGATGGAGCGGATCGGTGGGAAGGAAGATTGGCAGGTAGGACAGGTCATGAGGATGATGCTAAGCTGGCAGGTTGGAACCGGGGTAAGGTTGGGGGAGGGAAAATGAGGAAACTGGTGAAGTCCACATTGATGCCGTGGGGTTGAAGTGTTTTGAGGCGGAAGATGAGGCGTTCTTCCTCCAGGCATCGGGTGGTGAGGGAGTGGCAGTGGAGGAGGCCCAGGATCTGCATATCCTCGGTAGAGTGGGAGGGGGAGTTGAAATGTTCGGCCATGGGGCGGTGGGGTTGATTGGTGCGGGTGTGTCCTATCAGCCACCTTCATCAGTTTCCTGATGAAGGGCTTTTGCCCGAAATGTCGATTTTCCTGCTCCTCGGATGCTGCCTGACCTACTGTGCTTTTCCACCACCACTCTAATCTTGACTTCTGTCTATGTATCTCAAGGACGGTTGGAGAGACTCTAACAAATGTGCAAAATACCACAGAAGGAAACTGACTGACCTCAGCAGTCCAGTAAGAAATTAAAGACTGAAGATAGACATGATGCTTCATTGGGTTTGAGTGCTGCGATGGATATTGCTGAGAAAAATGGTTGAATACTCCTTTTTGCTGGTTATGATATGATCTTTCCAAATTGTTTTAGCTTTTATTTTTCTCTTTCTTCTGTGTAATCAAGCTATGTTGCTTTGTTAAAATTAGATTGGCAAGGGGGATCTAAGATGGCGGCGATCTGAGAAGATCACACTGCAGAGCTTCGCATCGCAGCAGGAGCAAGACGGTCCTCTAACCCACCCAATCCAGGTCATCAGGATTTCTTGGGGCGTTAGAAAGATTGTGGAGCCCCAAGAAGCATTTAAAAATTGACTTACCTGTATTTTCAGCTGTCCAGAAATGCCTAAAAAGGGAGGAGGAGCATCCGAGGTCAGGTCTGCAGCTCAGCCTGCAGCAGCCTCAGAGCTGATTACTCTCCAGGATCTGGTGAACCAGCTCTCAAAATTTTGCGAGATGCTGGGGAAACAGATTGAAGAGAAGCTGGTTCCAGTCTCTCTCATGCTGCAGAAGCATGAGCAGCAGCTGGGAGACCTGGAGAAGAGGACGGATGAGGTGGAGCACAGGGTCACAGTGGTGGAAGCTGATGCCAGTTCATTCAAGGATGAGATCCAAGCCCTGAAGACGCAGGTTCGTAATTTGCGTGACCAAGTGGATGATCTTGAAAACAGGGGCAGGAGAAAAAACATTCGGATCATCAGTCTGCCTGAGGGTAAGGAAGGTGAGCGGCCTGTGGAATTTGTTGAAGATTGGCTTCCGAAATTCCTTGACTTGGAGACTGGCATGAGAGGATTGAAGATAGAGAGGGCTCACTGGGTTGCAGCACGGAGGTCGGGTCTGGGTCAACACCCTTGTCCTTTCCTGGTGCGGTTCCATCATTCCCAGATGAGGAGTGAGTCATGGAGGCTTCCAGACTCCAGGGGAAGGATCCAAAGGGCCTAATTTACGAGGGGTCTAAGATCCTATTTTTTCAGACTTTTCAGCGGCAGTGATCCAGAAATGAAAATTGTATGATGGTGTCAAGAGAAGACTGAAGGAGCTTGGGATTCAGTACTCCCTGAGATATCCGGCAGTGCTTCAGATCACCTTAGATGGATCCATGCATCTCTTTGACACATCGGAGAAGGCAAGAGACTTTGTGGCCAAACTAACCTAATTTAAACAATTATAGTATGTATAAATATTGTTGCTTGGGTATGCATTTATCATTCTGTAAAAGAAATGGAGGAAATCCAATTGGAGCTTTGTTTTTCTCCTTTTTTTGCCTCTATTGATAATAATTTGGTTCAAACTATGTCTGGCGGTGGTTAAGATGTACATTTTAAATTTCTAAGTTAGGACATACCAAAGGATGGGTGAGGCAGCTTCAGAGTGAAAAGGCGCCTGGTCCTGATGAATTCTATAAGGAATTTATGAGTATACTGTCAGGCCCGATGCTGAATATGTTTAATGATTCATACAGTCATGATTGTCTCTCACCATCTTTGAGAGAGGCCAATATTTCACTTATCCTTAAAAAAGGGAAGGATCCGGAAGTCTGTGTTTCATACAGGCCCATCTCACTCTTAAATGTGGACTTTAAGATCCTCTCGAAGGCTCTCGCATTAAGACTGGAGAGTGTGTTACCCTCTATTATTAAAGAGGATCCGACGAGCTTCATAAAGGGTTGCAGATCCTCCAATAATGTTAGGAGGCTGTTTAACGTAATTCAAGCATGCCAACAGCAGTCAATACAGGGATTGGTGATTTATTTAGATGCAGAGAAGGCATTTGACCAAGTTGAGTGGCTGTACCTTTTCTATACTCTAGACCGGCTTGGTCTGGGCGAAGTTTTCATAAGATGGGTAAAGATTCTCTACAGTGTACCTCTCGCGGCGGTCATTACCAACAGGCCACGATCAAGCAATTTTAATATTTCTAGGGGCAGCCATTACTTTTTACGTTAGTGATTGAACCGTTGGCAGAGGCCATTCATGGGGATCTCAATACATCAGCTCCAGAAGTGGGGTCAAAATTACATAAGATCTCGCTGTATGCAGATGATGTTCTAATTTTCTTGACAAATCCAGCAGTTTCAGTGCCTTGCCTGATACAATGCATTCACGCATTTGGCGCTTTTTCAGGGTATAAGATTAATTTTGCTAAATCAGAGGCTATGCCTATGGGTGGTCTTACGAAAGAGTTGGCTCTTGAGAGTAACTATAGATTCCCATTTAGGTGGTCACAAGGGGGGTTTTGTGTATTTGGGCACATTCATTACTCCAGTTCTAGATTGGCTGTTCAAAGCCAATTTTACTCAATTATTTGAAAAACAAGATCTCCAAAGATGGGAGGCACTTCCAGTCTCATGGTTGGGTCGGATAGCGCTTATTAAGATGAATATTCTCCCTTGTTTGCTATATCCTATACGGATGCTTCCCCTGATTTTCAATAAGCAAACACTCAGAAGACTGAACGGTTGGTTCAGCTCCTTTATCTGGCACCGTAAACGGCCCCTCATTAAATTAGCCAAGCTGCAGTTGCCTCACAGATTGGGGGGAGTAGACCTTCCGGACATTAAAAATTACCAATTAAGCTCGCTTTTGACCTACGTGAGTGATTGGGTTTGTGGGGACCCTCTTTCAATATGGCTAGATATTGAAGCCTCCCAGGCAAGGTGCCCCCTTACCAGTTTTCTGTTTTTGGACAAGATGAGGACAGTTAGGGAATATTGCCATAACCCAATAGTCATCAATACTGTTAAAACATGGAGGGCAATTTGGCAGAGGGAAGGTAATATTGGCAAAACATCTTTGTTTACACCTTTAATGGGTATGCTAGGTTTTCAACCGGGTAGATAGATTCAGGATTTAAACGTTGGGCAGCTTGGGGTATGTCTTGCATGGGTGATTTATTTGAGGGAGATGTAATGATGTCCTTCGATCAATTAACACTCTCTGTCAGTACTTTATATCACCAACTGGGGGGTGCCAACCTCAGATGAGTCTGATCGACTCTGCAAGATGTGGGAAAGAGAGCTGGGTGTTGAAGTTTCTTCAGAGGCATGGGAGGATATTTGGGAGAATGCAAGGAAGATATCAATTTGCAATAGGACCCATGCTTTACAGTTGAAGATTCTCCACAGGGTCCACTTAGCCCCAGACCGTTTGTCAAAATTTAAACCAGGGGTATCTTCAGCATGTCCCAAGTGCAAAGTGTGCCCGGGCTGTCTTACCCATTGTCTTTGATCTTGTGACAGGCTTCAAACATATTGGAGCGCTGTGGTGGGTGCAATGGAGAGGATTTTAGATGTAGGGGTGGAGAAGGACCCTATTTCGCTCCTTTTGGGCCTACCCATTGTATTTCCTGCAGACGCGCATAAGAAAAAACTTTTCAATATTCTTACGTTCTGTGCAAGGAAGAATATCTTGCTAGGTTGGATATCCGAAAAACCTCCAGGCCTGTCGGGTTGGCGGAAGATCGTTATGGAGCATATTCCCCTGGATTTTCTCGCAAATATGGTACACCACAAAACTGAGAATTTTTACAAGACATGGCAACCCTTTTTGAAATACCTGGACACAGATTTATCTGCCACACTAACAAGGGCTTTTATATAGCTGTAACGAGTATGTTTCATGAGACCAATATCCAGGGAGGAGGAACTGTGAATGTATGAGTGTTTTGTTTGGCTGGGCTGAGTTATTAATATTTATTTGTTTGTTGTTAGGTATTTATTTAGTTAGTTAAATAGCTAGTTTAGAGTTTTTTTTTAATTTTATACTTCTCCATATATGTTTATACATTCGCATAAGGGGTGGGTTGGGGAATTTTTTTTATTATTTGAGTTTAGTTTTGTACTATTTTTGTACTGTTTTGAATTGCATTCTTTTGTATTTGTTGTAATATTTAAAAATCTATTTTTTCTTAATAAAAGAAAATTATTTTAAAAATTAGATTGGCAACTTTTTGTGAAAATGTTCAGCAACTGACCATCATGGAACCAAATTGCAAAAATAAAATTTGTGATCTGCCAAGTCAGACCTCACTCAGGAAACTGAATTGTCAAGTGGTACCATCAGCTGAGAGAATGAAAATCTCGTCTGAAAGCATCAGCAGTGAGAGAAAAACACAGTTAATGTTACAGGTCCATGTCCTTTCATTAGAGTTGGCAAAGGTAGAAAGGTAGTATGTTTTAATCAAGTAGAAGACTGAAGGGTGGGATAGGTCTGACAGAGGGTGAAAAACAGGAGAAAATAAACAGTAAGGCCAAAGGAAACAGCAATGGGTCAAGCAAAGTGACTAAATGATGTGACTAAAAGAGGTGTGAATGGCAGAATGATGTAAAGATGCCATCTGAAATTGAAAAGAAACAAAAATTAAAGCCCAACCTACCAAATGAAAAGGAACAAAATGGAGGAAATACATTATGGTTTGGAATTGATGAACTCAATATTGAGTCCACAAGAGTATAAATTATCAGCTCTATTTTTCTTTCCTATTGAGGTTAAAGGTTTGGAAAGGAGATATCATAACAATTTTATGTTCCATCAAATAGTGCAGTTTCAACACGATGCAAGATAAATAGACCTAAAACATTTGAGTAAAAATAAACTTTGGTGAATGACAACATCCGTTCAGAAGCTCGTTCACATGGATCGGGTTCATTGGATTATGGAGGCTGAGTTACAATCAAAGAATATGCAGAAGAAAGCCATTCATTGTACGTCTACAGATTGATTGAAATTTCCATTCCTGATCTCTGTCAAGTGACTAATACGAGAAAGCTTGCCCACCATGTAAATAGATTCAAATTTAGCTTTGATGCTCTGACTCTTGAATGAATATCAACGCTCACTGTCAAAGCTCACTTATGATGTTCACTTGGTCAATTATCACAGCTCAAACAGGACCGTAAGATAAACTCACTGACCATATACTCACAATATGGAGCTGTGCTTGAAGGGAGCAGAGGTTAGAGAGATAACACTATATCCACACAAAGGATTCAACATTGATATTCTAACACAAGCTCCTTGTAAGTATGTTTCCTCGCTGATGTTGCAGGAGTGATAAATTTCTTACTGTCTAAGCTTAATATCTTTCCAGCAATTGGGACCTGTATACACTGCACTACGGCAAGTCACCATTATTTATCCAATGCCTCCCTGCCTCAGAACATATACCAACAAAAGTGACAAGAGGTGAAACAATGAGGAAATGCAATTTGCTCAAACTTTCATTAAAATTCACATCGTCCCTTCATTGATTCTGGGCCAAAGTTCATGAATTCTCTAATATAACAACATTACGACAAGGGACATAAATTCATGGAACAGGGATGGTTGGTGGTTGGTGGTTGGTATTGATAGTAGATAGCATGCCTCACATAGAAGGGAACTCGGAATCCAGAAAAGGGATATCCTGCAGCCATGATTTGCTGCGGGTGGACTAGATTCGTACAGAGTTGGGCTTCCACATTACGGTGAGGTTCACCCTCTGGAGTTGTCAGCAACATCAGAGCTCTGGGATGAGCGCTGCCGGTGCTGTAACCAGTCTCAAGCTGAAAAAAGACCTATTGGAATCTCAGATCTAGGTAAGTGTTTGAAAGGGAGAGTTTAGCCACATCAGGATGGGAAGGACAGGGTGCAGGTGCAATTAAAAGTCCAGATGGGGAGGATGAAGGTGGATTACTATCTTCTGGTGAATGCTCACATTGTGAAAAGGGCACCCTCAAAAACTTTCCTTCCCAAAGTTTGAAAAACATTTTTTTGTAAATACAGGGCTGCCAGCTTACACCTATGCCAACCATATTATGGCATTGACAATGTAATGTTAGGGTCAATTGTGCTTTAAACAAGTTCAATTGATGCTTAATTCTTTATTTACTTATGGAGGGGAGGCTGCCAATTTTGGTAACCCCCACCCTACATTATGGAGCTGGGTTTGGGTGAGAACGGGAAAATGATGGGCTGGGCACCAACTCTATTTTAACTATCTCCTCTGCAAAATAGGCATCTGGCAGCGGTATGTAATATTCATTCAATTTCTAGGACATCAATCTTTCAGGACAGGATGTCCAACCAAAGTTGTACACGGTTAGGGCGGCACGGTGGCACAGTGGTTAGCACTGCTGCCTCACAGCGCCAGAGACCTGGGTTCAATTCCCACCTCAGGTGACTGACTGTGTGGAGTTTGCATGTTCTCCCCGTGTCTGCGTGGGTTTCCTCCGGGTGCTCCGGTTTCCTTCCACAGTCCAAAGATATGCAGGTAAGGTGAATTGGCCATGCTAAATTGCCCGTAGTGTTAGGTAAGGGGTAAATGTAGGGGTATGGATGTATTGCGCTTCGACGGGTCGGTGTGGACTTGTTGGGCCAAAGGGCCTGTTTCCACACTGTAATCTAATCTAATCTAAAAAGTCTAAAGGAACGAAAGAACAGCAGGGATAATCTGACTTTTCTAACATTGCTCAAGGCCAGAGGGAATATTTTTAAAAGTCATTATGTGGAAAATTTCAACAATATCCCTGGAATTTTGTAATCTTCCTTGTTAAGCAGAGAAAAATCAGAGTAATTAAAATTAATGGCTTCACCAATAGTTATGAAATAAATTCTTTCTGAGCTTGTGGAGACCATAAACCAATACAACTGTTGATAAATAGGATTGGATGTGATGTCTTGGGTTCTTATTCATAGTACCACTTGGCTCAGAGCTAGATAACAATAATTTCAACTCATGTTTGACTATATTTATTTTGGTAAACAAAAATATGTGATGGAAGCAGGCACATTAGCAACATTTAAGGCATATCTTGATAGACACGAATGGACGCAAATAGAGAGATAAAAGAAACTGTGCATGGGCAATAAGTAATAGGTTTAAATAAGGATTAGGAATCTGCGCAGGCTTGGTGGGCCAAAGAGTTGTTCCTCTGCTGAATTGAATTAAATTGAATTGAATTGAGTAAAACAATGATGTACTCTCCACTGTGCATTGGAGTTTACACCTTGCACTCTTAACCTTTGCAGTTAACAACTTTTTTCCCAAACTTGTACTTGTCAACTTCAGAGGAAATACAGCTGTAAAATGAAACACTTTCCCATGAAAAATATTTAACATCAGGCAAGCAAATTCAGGTATATATCCGGATAGATACAGAGTAACTCTCACTCTAATCTAATCAATGTACCTCAACTCCAACCTGAGAGCTACATTCAGTGACAATGTTTGCACTGACCACAGCAGCCTCTGTGAGTGGATGCCAATTAAATGCCAGACTGGAGGCAGCATTGTGCTGTAAACCTGTGCTTGCTCAGATGTAAAGCAATCTAAAAAAACTGAAAGAAAAATTCTACATACTGTAAGAAAAAGCTTATCTCACAGCAGATTTTACAATCAGTTTAGGCAGAATTCATATCGAGAATCAACAAGTGAAAGGATCACCCTGGAACTTTAGGAATCCTATTTTTAACCATCTGCATCTTAACATTGTGCTTGCAAATCAGGAAAGCATTTCCAATAAAAGAATAAAGTATGATGTTGAACATGAACACAGGCCCTTTGTTTTATTTTCTTTTGCATTTGACACGCACCTTGACTCTGAAATCGGACACATTTGCTGAAGCTCCCATTTGCACAACACAGTTCTAGTTCCAATCCCTGGCAGTGAGAGTTCAATTCACAGTCCTCGGGCACTAGTTCTTGCTCTGTTTCTCCACTGTAGATCTGGAACATGCTGATAGGGAAGTGATTTATACAATTCCCCGAGTTCACTGAGAAAATACTGGCATTCTGTAGGGCTGTCGAAGAAATGGAAAAATGCATGTTACATACCTGAGCAAAAATAAATGCTTGCCTTGGAATATTGGTTTTCTTGAAGCACTTCCAAAATTTAGGAGCAGAAACAGGTGTATTTTTTATTGCTAGAGATTGTGCGATAGAATACCAGAGTCAGAAACATTCCACCATGAAATTGATGGGCTGAATGGCTTCCTCGTTAAGACTCTAAGCCAATGTTTAGGAATAGCTTCAATAGGCGTTTGAAGGAAGTGGAAATAAAGAATTTATTTCTTCTTGGAAAATTACTTATCGGATTTGGATTCTGGTGCATTGTTCATTAATATTATAAGGGACTGGATGGGAAAAATAGACTATTTTTGTCATGTCATTTCTTTATATTTAGGTGCATAGAGATTTTATCTCTTGCTCATCTCCCCTCAGTTATATCACTGAATCAAGTATATTTGGGTTGCAAGTAACCCACTATTACATATACATGCATTAGGACTCCAAATTTCACAATATATCACCTTGAAATAGTGTAAAGTCTGTTTACTAAGGTTCACCAAAGTACATAGGCCAAGAGTTAATACCCTCTCATATAATTTTACAGCACAGGTTCAACATCACATTTGCATTGGTTCGTAATGGAAGTTAATATAGAACATAGAACATCACAGGCTCTTCGACTCTCGATGTTGCGCTGACCTGTGAAACCAAACTGAAGCCCATCTAACCTGCACAAACCCATTATTCTCCATATGTTTATCCAATGACCATTTAAACACCCTTAAAGTTGGCAAGTCTACCACTGTTGCAGGCAGGGCATTCCACGCCCTTACTAATCTCTGAATAAAGAACTTATCTCTGACATCTGTCCTATATCTATCACCCCTCAATTTAAAGCTATGTCCCTTCATGCTAGCCATCACCATCCAAGGAAAAAGGCTCTCACTGTCCACCCTATCTAATCCTGTGGGTCATCTTGTATGTGTCTATTAAGTCACCTCTCAACCTTCTCCTCTCTAATGAAAACAGCCTCAATTCCCTCAGCCTTTCCTCATAAGATCTTCCCTCTGTACCAGGCAACATCCCGGTAAATCTCCTCTACACCCTTTCCAATGTTTCCACATCCTTCTAATAGTTCAGAGACCAGCACTGTACACAATACTCCAAGTGCGGCTGCATCAGAGATTTGTACAGCTGCAACATGACGTCATGGATCCGAAACTCAATCCTTCTACAAATAAAAGCTAACCCATTGTATGCCTTCTTAACAACCCTATCAACCTGGGTAAGCAACTCTCAGGGATCGATGTACATGGAGACTGAGATCTCTCTGCTCATCTACACTACCAAGAATCTTACCATGAGTCCAGTACTCTTTATTCATGTTACTCGTTCCAAAGTGAAACACTTCACACTTTTCTGCATTAAATTCCATTTGGCACCTCTCAGCCCAGATCTCTAGTTTGCCATGGTCTCTCTGTAACCTACAACATGAGTACAGTGAAAAGTTTACAAGTTGTCACTTATGGCGCCATCTGAGGTACAAAGACACCTGGGTACAGATTCTTGAGTATCTACTGACAATTATCTTAAATTTCTATCCTCTGTTGTTGTGGTTCTGTTCGCCGAGCTGGGTATTTGTGTTGCAGACGTTTCGTCCCCTGTCTAGGTGACATCCTCAGTGCTTGAGAGCCTCCTGTGAAGCGCTTCTGTGATGTTTCCTCTGGCATTTATAGTGGTTTGAATCTGCCGCTTCCGGTTGTCAGTGGCCGGTATATTGGGTCCAGGTCGATGTGCTTGTTGATTGAATCAGTGGATGAGTGCCATGCCTCTAGGAATTCCCTGGCTGTTCTATGTTTGGCTTGTCCTATAATACTAGTGTTGTCCCAGTCAAACTCATGTTGCTTGTCATTTGCATGTGTGGCTACTAAGGATAGCTGGTCGTGTCGTTTCGTGGCTAGTTGGTGTTCATGGATGTGGATCGTTAGCTGTCTTCCTGTTTGTCCTATGCAAAGTTTTGTGCAATCTGCACATGGATTGTAGAATGAGGACATGCCACAACCCAAAGGACTAGCCACTTTACCATACATCAAGAACATTTCTGAACTAACAGCCAGACTACTACAACCATTAAGACTCATAACAGCACGCAAACCAACAGCCACTCTCAGACAACAACTCACCAGGACGAAGGATCCGATACCCAGCATGAGCAAAACCAACGTAGTATACAAAATCCCATGCAAGGACTGCACAAAACATTGCATAGGACAAACAGGAAGACAGCTAACGATCCACATCCATGAACACCAACTAGCCACGAAACGACATGACCAGCTATCCTTAGTAGCCACACACGCAGATGACAAGCAACATGATTTTGACTGGGACAAATCTACTATTATAGGACAAGCCAAACAGAGAACAGCCAGGGAATTCCTAGAGGCATGGCACTCATCCACTGATTCAATCAACAAGCACATCGACCTGGACCCAATACATCAATCACTGCAACGGACAGCTGGAACTGACAACTGGAAGTGGCAGATTCAAACCACTATGAATGCTGGAGGAAACATCACAGAAGCGCTTCACAAGAGGCTCCCAAGCACTGAGGATGTCACCTAGATAGGGGACAAAACGTCTGCAATACAAATTCCCAGCTTGGCGAACAGAACCACAACAACGAGCACCCGAGCTACAAATCTTCGCACAAACTTTGATTTCTATCCTCTGCTTACTGACCCAGGATGAATAATTCTCCTCTTCCAAATAGGGCCAACAGATATTCAAAATAATTAAGAGAGCTGTTGTTTGACAACTTATCCAAAAGACAGCACTTTGGACAGTGCAGCACTCCCTCAGAGCACCAGCCTTGACGTTTGTGCTCAGAACCTGCTGTGTCACTTGAACTGACAACCCCCCAGATTCAAAAACAAAAGCTCTACTGACTGAATCTCAGTCAACATGCAAGCAGCCACAAATCTATTGGGTTTCCAATCTTTTCTGACATAAGGTATCCTAGTTGTCCATTTCAGACTGAATGAACCCCTGTGATAGCTCATGGAGGCCTGCCTTCTTGTCTTAAACAAGCTGGTAGTGGGATGCCCCTCAAGATATGTTTTATCAATTATCTCTCCCTCTCTCTCTAATGGATAGATATCTATGGCCCCTTTGTGGATTATTGCTTGATTGACAACTTATTTTGTGTTGCTCGGATACACTTCAAACAACTTTAGACAACTTTGGATCTCAAGAAAATGAATTATGTTGAAACTCAGCGCAAACTGAACAGGAAAGCAGAATCAAGACTTGCTCACATGGTAGGTTGAGGCCACGATTGAGCCAATCAGTTACTGGATGTTCTATGTTATAAAATGACAGGCTATTTGTGAAAAGTAAAATCCCAAATTAATGAATTAATAAAATTTCTTTCATTTGGAATGTCAGTTAAAACCACCTGACCATACTCCAGCCTGTTCAAGTTGTCACCCTTCCTAATATTTTCCGAACATAAAGCTCAGGACAAACTCCACACCCTACAAATCACTTCCAGTTTCTCCAATTTCACATAGCACTTTTTTAAATAAATAGGTGTGTTTTCTTAACCTTGTGTATTCAAACATTATTAGTATAGTGGCCTCAGCAAATACAATTTAATTGTGGTTTGTCAAAATATAATCATCTTATCCCAAATCTAGCATCTCGTAACAGCACAAAGAGAGGAAGCAGTGGAGTGAGGCAGCTCTGGGAATCCAGGGAGCCTTTGAACAATTCAGAAACAGTTGAAAAATAAGTTGAGGAAGTGGTTAGGGAAAACCTGCTTGTCTTAACAGGGAGATCAGTTCCATGGGGCATAGATTTAAGGTGAAAGTGATGACTACAGATGCTGGAGATTAGCGTCCAAGAGTGTGGTGCTGGAAAAGCACAGCAGGTCAGGCAGCATCTGAGGAGCAGGAAAATCAACGTTTTGGGAAAAAGCCCTTCATCGGGAAACTGATGGAGGTGACTGATAGGGGATTCTTGTTGCTCGTTCCATACATGCACCATCCTCTGCGTGACAACGTTGACCCTCAGGACTATTTTAGATCTTTTCCTTTTCACCTTAAAGCAATGCCCCCTAGTTTTTTACACTTGTATCCATGCCCCTCATGATTTTATGAACCTCAATAAGGTCAGTCCACAGTCTCCGATGCACCAGGGATAAAAGCCTCAGCGTACTCAGTCCCTGTAGTTCAAACTCTCCAAGTCTGGCAACATCCTTGTAAGTCTCTTCTGAACCCTTCCAAGTTTAACAGCATCTTTCCTATAGCAGGGAGACCAGAATTGATTTCAGTATTCTAAAAGTGGCCTAACTATGAGGAGAGGTTGATTAGATTAGTATTATTTTCATTGGAAAGATGGAGGTTGAGGGGTGACCTGATTGAGGCCTACAAAATCATGAGAGGTGTAGACAGGATGGAGAGCAAGAAACATTTTCCCAGAGTGGAGGACTCAATTACTACGGGTCACGAGTTCAAAGTGAGAGAGGAAATGTTTAGGGGAGATATAGATGGAAGATTCTTTATGCAGAGGGTGGTGGGTGCCTGGAATGCATTGGCAGCAGAGGTGTCAGGGGCAGGAAAGGTAGTGCCATTTAAGATGTATCTAGACAGATACATGAATGGGCAGGGAGCCTCAGCATGACATCCACATTCCTATACTCAATAAACTGTTCAATGAACGCAAGTATGTCAATTGCCTTCTGCATTAATCTGTCCACCTCAATCATCAAATTGGCAGTGAATTACAGGCTTTTCCTTATGTTCCATCGAATCCCCTATCAGCTACCTTAAATCTATGCCCTTTGGTAACTGACCTCCTTGCTAGGAGAAACAGGTCTTCCCTGTTCACTCTACCTAAGCCTCTCATTATTTGCTTCACCGCAATTAAACCACCCCTCAGTCTCATATGTTTGAAGGAAAACCATCCCAGCCTATCCAATCTTTTCTCATAGCTGAAATATTCAAGCCATGGTAACATTCCTGGAAATTTTATACCAAAGAGAATAATGATCTGAGTGCATTGTCAAGGCTTAACAAGACAACAGCAAACATACCTTCTTAGACAGAGATAAAGCATTAATTAACAAAGAAAGAACAAAGAACTAAGAACATTACAGCACAGGAATAGGCCCTTCGGCCCTCCAGGCATTCACCGATCCAGATCCTCTGTCTAAATCTGCCACCTATTTTCTAAGGATCTGTATCCCTCTGCTCCCTGCCCATTCATATATCTGTCTAGATACATCTTAAATGGCACTACCTTTCCTGCTCCTGACACCTCTGCTGCCAATGCATTCCAGGCACCCACCACCCTCTGCATAAAGAATCTTCCATGTATATCTCCCCTAAACATTCCCCCTCTCACTTTGAACTCATGACTCAGAGTAATTGAGTCCTCTACTCTGGGAAAATGTTTCTTGCTCTACATCCTGTCTACACCTCTCATGATTTTGTAGGCCTCAATCAGATCCCCCCCTCACCCTCCATCTTTCCAATGAAAATAATACTAATATAATCAACCTCTCCTCATAGCTAGCACCCTCCTTTCCAGGCAACATTCTGGTGTATCTTCTCCGGAAACTCTCCAAAATGTCCACATCCTTTTGGTAATGTGGCGACCAGAACTGTACGCAGTATTCCAAATGTGGCCGATGCAATGTCTTTCACAATTGTAACATGACCTCCCAACTCTTGTACTCAATACCCTGTCCGATGAAGGAAAGCATTCAAGTGAAATATGAGTTGGTGTATAAAGAACAACCTTGAATATGTTCTTTTTGGACCATTGGCCATATCACAACACAAAAGCATCTGATCACCCAGGTGGATGCAAAAGAACTCAAGGACCCATTTTGGAAAGGAGCAGTGGTGTTCCTTATCCCTTAATCAGCATTGTTTATAAATTCTCATTATCATATTGCAATAATGACTGTAGTTCAAAATTACTGAATTGGATGCAAAGCACTTTGGAATATAGTAAAGTTGTGAAAGACACAAGAGAAATATTGGAGCAAAAACCAAAAGAACTGCGGATGCTGTAAATCAGAAACAAAAGCAGAAGTTGCTGGAAAAGCTCAGCAGGTCCGACAGCATCTGTGAAGGTAAATCAGAGTTAACACCTCAGGTCTGAGCTCAGAGTTAACATTTCAGGTCCAGTGACCCTTCCTCCGAGAAAGGGTCACCTAACTCGAAATATTAACTCTGACTGCACCTCACGGATGCTGCCAGAACCGCTGAGCTTTTCCAGCAATGTCTGTTTTTGTTTCAGAAATACTCGTGCACCTTTCTTTCCAGGACCACATGAGTAATTCTTGGCTAGACTATACATTACACTGCAAGAATCCACATGATTTTGCCAAAGTATTCTATTCAGATTTCTTGATTAGACATCTCTTGAGCAATTAATAGATTTACATGGGCATCCTTGCCATCTGTATTTTCAATTTGTGCCACACCGCAACCTTTTTGCTGTTTTAACTCTCCATACCACAAAGGCAGCACTTTGTGCAAGAGTACCTGTTTCCATGGTAACAGTGGCTGTTATATCTGTCATCATCTCTGACTGTCCAGTTGTCTGAGTTGGAAGAACTGTTGTTGTTGCCCTTCTCTGTTCTGGTCGGTTTACTGACCCCGTGTAACTGGGAGCATCAGTTGAGTTATTTTTTTCCCACATAGAACCTGTTGATCGAGTCTCCATCGATTTCCCAAACAGAGCTGTTGAATTCTCAACTGAAATATTTTCCAAATCTGATGCATTCCAGATGCTTTCAGTGGTCATGCTGCTTGCATTTGAACTCCGTGCTTCATGTATCAGATTGCAGCTGACTATGCTGTGGCCTTGTATTCCTGATGTGTTCCCCATTTGCCGGATGCCATCTGCAGGAAAAAAAGTCCAGGAAAACGAATAGCATTAGTGTCTCTACGTGATATAGGGAGCCTAAAGTCAGGTAAGTACTTGACCCGATCTGGTAGGCTGAGTGTCCATTTTTTATTAATAACTGAAAGAACTGAGGATGCTGTAAGTCAGAAAGAAAAACAGAAGTTGCTGGAGAAGCTCAGCAGGTCTGGCAGCATCTGTGAAGATAAATCAGAGTTAATGTTTCAGATCTGATGACCCATCCTCAGACTCTCTTCACAATTGCTGCCAGACCTGCTGAGCTTCTCCAGCAATTTCTGTTTTTGTGTCCATTCTTTATTAACTCTATAATGTAGATGAAGTTAGAGGAGCTGCTGCTTCTTTGGACCACATACACAGATACATGTAAGAACTGACAGACACACTCACACACCAACACACATAGACAGAAACACACACCATAAACAGACATACAACGATACAGGCAGATATACAGGGAGATGCAGCCAGACACACACACACATGCAATAGCATACAGACACACACACACACACCTACACATGGACAGAAACACACACCACAGGCAGGCATACACTCATACAGGCAGATACACAGGGAGACACAGCCAAACACACAGACACACAAAAACTCACACACGCATGCAATAACATACAGACACACTCACACAGTCCAATACACATAGACAGAAACACATACCACAGGCAGACATACAGTCATACAGGCAGATTAAACAGGGAGACACAGCCAAACACACACACACATGCAATAGCATCCAGACAAATACACACACATAGGCAGAAACACACACCATAGGGAGACATACACTGATACAGGCAGATACACAGGGAGACACAGCCATATACACATGCACGCACACACCACACGTAGCACACACACAGACAGATACAGCTGAATACACAGTCAGACAGACATAGCTACATACAGAGACAGAGAGTACACATTCATAGACAAAACAAATGAGGAGTTAGAGAAATAGGTCAATGTTTCTGCAACTACAGATGTAAGTGTAGGATGGTTGTTACCTCCTTGGTGCCAGGGTCACACTGAACAGATGCAGATCAGCCTGAGGTAGCAGAGTGATCGGTCTACAGTCATGGTCCACTTAAAGCCCATGACACAAGTGGCAAGAGGGATATCATCCTGCAGTCAGATTTTAGGGAGCTAGCTAGAAAATTAGCAAGCAGGATATCAAAAATCTCAAATTGCCTCAAATAATCTCCAGATAATTTCCAGTGCCACATGTAAATGGGGTACAGAAATAGGAAGACAAGGGCAGATCAATGGGTGGTTGGAGAAGAGGGAGGGTTTTAGATTTTTAGACATTGGAACTAGCTCTGGGGAAGATGTAACCTGTACAGGCCACATGGTTTGCATCTGAACAGGTTCCCTGCAGAACATTTTGCTTGTGTTACTGGGGATCTGTGGGGAGGAGCCTTCTATCAGAGAGGAATACCAAGATATACAAAATGTTGGGAGAGAGAAGTAGTACCAGAATAGTAAGTGAATCGAAAGGGTCAGAGTAAGGGAGAAAGTAATGAATATTAATAAACGTAGCTGCAGATGTATACGATTGTACAGAATGTGATAAATAAAATTGTCATGTTGCCGTGCTAATTGGCAGGTGGAAGTAAGATGTTGTGATAATAACAAGCAGACACAAGGATGGGCAGAATTGGGTGTTAAATAATCCTGAAATAAAGATGTTCAGGAAAGGTAGGAAAGGGTGAGAAAGGGGAGAGGTGGCAGTATTGATTAAGTAGAATTGCAGTACGAGAGAAAGATAATGTTCTCAAGGGGTCAAGAACGAAATTAATTTGGTTAGAGCCAAGGAACAAGAAAAAACAGCAAGTACATTGCTCAATGTAGCGTAAAAGTCACAAACTAGTGGGGAGGATGAAAAGAGACACATTTGTAAAGAAATTACAGAGAGGTGCACAAATACAGAGGAACCTCGAATGTCCGAATATCAATTATCCGAATTTCAGATTATCCAAAGAAGATCTCAAGGTCCCGATAGAAACATTACATCAAAGAGGTGTTTCCAACACTGACCATGTCTTTTGTTTACGGTGATTAAAAGTGAACTCGGCTTACTGAAATACTGCCGATAACAGTCCACAAGGTTCCCCATGGGAGACTGGTTAGTAAGGTTAGATCTCACGTAATACAGGGAGAACTAGCCAATTGGATACAGAACTGGCTCAAAGGTAGAAGACAGAGGGTGGTGGTGGACGGGTGTTTTTCAGACTGGAGGCCTGTGACCAGTGGAGTGCCACAAGGATCGGTGCTGGGTCTTCTACTTTTTGTCATTTATATAAATGATTTGGATGCGAGCATAAGAGGTAGAGTTAGTAAGTTTGCAGATGACACCAAAATTGGAGATACAGTGGACGGCGAAGAAGGTTACCTCAGATTACAACAAGATCTGGACCAGATGGGTCAATGGGCTGAGAAGTGGCAATTGGAGTTTAATTCAGATAAATGTGAGGTGCTGCATTTTGGGAAAGCAAACTTAGCAGGACTTGTACACTTAATGGTAAGGTCCTAAGGAGTGTTGCTGAACAAAGAGACCTTAGAGTGCAGGTTCATAGCTCCTTGAAAATGGAGTCGCAGATAGAGAGGATAGTGAAGAAGGCGTTTGGTATGCTTTCCTTTTTGGCCGGAGTATTGAGTACAGTATTTGGGAGGTCATGTTGCAGCTGTACAGGACATTGGTTAGGCCACTGTTGGAATATTGCATGCAATTCTGGTCTCCTCCCTGTTGGAAAGATGTTGTGAAACTTGAAAGGGTTCAGAAATGATTTACAAGGATGTTGCCAGGGTTGGATGGTTTGAACTATAGGGAGATGCTGAATAGGCTGGGGCTGTTTTCCCTGGAGCGTCGGAGGCTGAGGGGTGACCTTATAGAGGTTTATAAAATTATGAGGGGCATGGATAGGATAAATAGACAAAATCTTTTCCCTGGGGTGGGGGAGTCCAGAGCTAGAGGGCATAGGTTTAGGGTGAGAGGGGAACGATATAACAGAGACCTAAGGGCAACGTTTTCACACAGAGGGTGGTATGTGTATGGAATGAGCTGCCAGAGGATGTGGTGGAGGCTGGTACAGTTGCAACATTTAAAAGGATTTGGATGGGTATGTGTATAGGAAGGATTTGGAGGGATATGGGCCGGGTGCTGGCAGGTGGGACTAGATTGGGTTGGGATAGCTGGTCGTCATGGACGGGTTGGACTGAAGAGTCTGTTTCCATGCTGTACACTTCTATGACTCTATGAGCCCCGGCACCGACTCCAAATGACTGACCGCCTGCTCTCTCTCTGTCTCCCCACACTCACCCTGGAGCTCTACAAAAAAGTGGACTCTAAACCTCCTTTCCCCAGATAATCTCTCCAACATTGTCCTGTACAGGGGCTGGGGCTGTGGGGGTAGATAGGGGTTGGGTGCAGGGAGGGGGCAGACAGGGGCTCTCACTCAGTGTGCTGCTGCCTCGTCTCCTGAGTGAGGTGCTGAATTAGCTAGTGCTCACTGTGTCAATCCCATTGAACTCATGCAGGTGAGGTGTTGGGAAGCTTCAGCAATGCTGCAGGTCCCACACACAAGTGTGTGTCTGCTCAGAAACAAACCCGGAGACAGAGAGAGGAAGTAAGGCAGGCACGGTGAGGAAAAAGAGACTTCAGAAAACTCTGAGCCCCAGAGGAGAGGCATTGAATCAACTAACCGAATAATCAATCACTGAACAAAATACTGCCCCCTTTTCGTTCAGATAATCTAAGTTTCACTAATTGTACAGTTATTATCCAAATACAAGCCTAGAAATTAGTGGTGTAAAGGATAGTGGGGGCAAGAGTTTCTAGTCATAGAGTCATAGAGATCCCCAGCAAAACGCCATGTCACCCATCACATGTGATCTGCAGCATTTCCTACATCAGCTACAGATTCCAGTCCAACAAGAAAGGAGGCACTGCAGGACCTGGCTCTGAGAAATGGGATGGGACAATTGGATCAAAATGTCAGTAAAACACCATTTTGGTGGACAGTAATGTTTCAGGTAACAATGGAAAAGTAATGTAAATAATCCAGCGCAAAAAAACAATTAACAGGGATAAAGCCAACCTCAACAAAGAATGGATCTGGGTTGCTTAAAAACATTCTCGTATGTGACAGAGAGAGAAAATCGGGGAAACACAGTTAGAGAAAAAAAAAACTATATGATTAAAAACTCAGAAGACATTCACATACAACAAAAGTCTGACCTGCTCCACATCATCTTACCTCCAAGTTTTACATCACATACGTATTCACTGGTATTAATTAAGATGTGGAATCCTTGCTGGAGCCAATCGATACTGTAACTCTGATTTACTGCCAACATAAAACCAAGGACTGGGTACTGTTGATCTATAAAGGTTGCCTCTGGGCAGAGGACGTGGATATTTGCATCAGATACATCGTGTGTTAGGAGTGCAGCTTCCAGCTAGAACATAATAACAGAATATGAAAATGTGTGGATAGAAACATCAACTAATTGCTAAGTGACACTGTTGTGACTGTGACTAGAGAATGGCAGCAAGCCATTAATTTGCATTAACTTGCTTGGTAACTCCACTCAGAGCGAGAGCATACATTTACAAACTGGGATCCATCAATCCAGGGGATACTTAAGGGATTCCAGAGGAGGACATCTGCATTGTTCCCACATTTCTCCCCTACTGGAACCAGGCATATGAAGCACCTCTGCTTTTATTTTGTATTTGTCAATTCACTAGAGTTTTACCTGTGGCCAAAGATAGACCTGAAACATTTACTGAAATGGGCAACAGATGTTGCTCTGTTTTGGAGCTGACCATCTTCCTTTTTAAGTTTGGAGCCAGGACCTGGGATTGTGAGGCAGGTAACCTCACAGTCTTTTAAAAGTACTTGGATGAACACTTGAAATGTCATAACATTCAAAGTAATGAGCAAATGATTATAAAGTGGGATTGGTGTATATTCAGTGCAGCTTTGGTGGTACAGACCGGATGGGCTGAAGAGCCTCTTTTGTAGTGCATGATTCTATAATTCTCAGTGAGAGTGGCCAGAGGTAGGGGATCCCCAATATTGCTTAAAGAGGAGTTATCTATAGAATCCCTACAATGTGGAAACAGGCCCTTCAGCCCAACAAGTCCACACCTACCCTCCAAAGAGTATCCCACCCAAACCCATTCCCTAATAATCTACATTTACCCCTGACTAACGCACCTAACCTACACATCTATTAACACTACAGGCAATTTAGCATAGCCAATTCACCTGACCGGCACGTCTTTGGATTATGGGAGAAAACCAGAACACCCAGAGGAAAACCACGCATAAAGTGGGAGAATGTGCAAACTCCACACAGACTGTCGCCCGAAGCTAGAATCAAACCCGGTCCCTAGCGCTGTGAGGCAGCAGTGTTAACTGCTGAGACACCATGCCACCTAATGTGGGAACACTCTTGGAATGTTTTTTCTTTTGTACTGGGCTGCAATGACATAAATCAAATGGAACACATTTTCACATATTCCAATGGCACTGTGGTTAGTAACCAAGTCCCATGTATTGTAAGGTGTTTAACCATAAAACCAGAAATGATATGGGGAAACGTTTTTTCAATATGATACGTTGTTCAAATCGAACTTCACTAAATGAACAATGAAAGTGGATTCAATAATAATAATATTCAAAGAGCAACTGACTAAATGCATAAGGGGAAGCAAACATTAAGCTTTGAAGAAAGGAGTTGGGGAGTGGGACAAATTCTACCTCCTGCCCAAAATCCACAAACCTGACTGCCCCGGCCGACCCATTGTCTCCGCCTGCTCCTGCCCCACCGAACTCATCTCCGCATACCTTGACACCGTCCTGTCCCCCTTAGTCCAAGAACTCCCCACCTACGTTCGGGACACCACCCATGCCCTCCACCTGCTCCTTGATTTTCGCTTCCCAGGTCCCCAACGCCTTATTTTCACCATGGACATCCAGTCCCTGTACACCTCCATCCCCCATCACGAAGGACTCAAAGCCCTCCGCTTCTTTCTTTCCCGCCGTACCGACCAGTACCCTTCCACTGACACCCTCCTTCGACTGACGGAACTGGTCCTCACCCTGAACAACTTCTCTTTCCAATCCTCCCACTTCCTCCAAACGAAAGGAGTAGCCATGGGCACCCGCATGGGCCCCAGCTATGCCTGCCTCTTCGTAGGATATGTGGAACAATCCATCTTCTGCAACTACACTGGCCCCACCCCCCACCTTTTCCTCCGCTACATCGATGACTGTATCGGCGCCGCCTCGTGCTCCCACGAGGAAGTTGAACAGTTCATCCACTTCACCAACACCTTCCACCCCGACCTCAAATTCACCTGGACAGTCTCAGATTCCTCCCTCCCCTTGCTCGACCTTTCTATTTCTATCTCAGACGACCAAATCAACACGGACATCTACTACAAACCGACCGACTCCCACAGCTACCTGGACTACACCTCCTCCCATCCTGCCCCCTGTAAAAACGCCATCCCATTCTCCCAATTCCTTCGACTCCGCCGCATCTGCTCCCAGGAGGACCAGTTCCAAAAACGCACAACCCAGATGGCCTCCTTCTTCAAGGACCGCAATTTCCCCCCCGACGTGGTCGACGATGCCCTCCACCGCATCTCTTCCACTTCCCGCTCCTCCGCCCTTGAGCCCCGCCCCTCCAACCGCCACCAGGACAGAACCCACTGGTCCTCACCTACCACCCGACCAATCTCCACGTACAGCGCATCATCCGCCGTCATTTCCGCTATCTCCAAACGGACCCCACCACCAAGGATATATTTCCCTCCCCTCTCCTATCAGCATTCCGTAAAGACCACTCCCTCCGTGACTCCCTCGTCAGATCCACACCCCCCACCAACCCAACCTCCACTCCCGGCACCTTCCCCTGCAACCACAGGAGGTGCAAGACTTGCGCCCACACCTCCCCCCTCACCTCCCTCTAAGGCCCCAAAGGAAACTTCCATATCCGCCACAGATTCACCTGCACCTCCACACACATCATCTATTGCATCCTCTGCACCCGATGTGGCCTCCTCTATATTGGGGAGACAGGCCGGCTACTTGCGGAGCGTTTCAGAGAACACCTCTGGGACACCCGGACCAACCAACCCAACCACCCTGTAGCTCAACATTTCAATTCCCCCTCCCACTCCACCAAGGATATGCAGGTCTTTGGACTCCTCCATCGTCAGACCACAACAAAACAACGGTTGGAGGAAGAACGCCTCATCTTCCGCCTAGGAACCCTCCAACCACAAGGGATGAACTCGGATTTCACTAGTTTCCTCATTTCCCCTCCCCCCACCCTGTCTCAGTCAAATCCATCGAATTCAGCACCGCCTTCCTAACCTGCAATCTTCTTCCCGACCTCTCCGCCCCCACCCCAGTCTGACCTATCACCCTCACCTTGACCTCTTTCCACCTATCACATTTCTGACGCCCCTCCCCCTAGTCCCTCCTCCCTACCTTTTATCTTAGCCTGCTGGACCAACTTTCCCCATTCCTGAAGAAGGGCTTATGCCCGAAACGTCGATTCTCCTGTTCCCTGGATGCTGCCTGACCTGCTGCGCTTTTCCAGCAACACATTTCCAGTGGGACAAATTAGACAGCTCTACTAAAGAGTCAGCACAGGCACATTCAGTAGAATGATAAGGAGCTGAGGAAAGCCTTTACTGTCAGAGGAGTTTGGTACAGGAATTGTGAAGTCTTGCGTCAAAGAGATAGCAGCTCAGTTAGACTGCATCTGGAGGACTGAGTGCAATTTTGATCTCTTCACTTCAGAAAAGATTGAGGTGTGGTGTCCTAAAGATGCTTTCCTTATCTCAGGAAAGAAATGATTCCAAGAGAGAAAGTGCAACAAAGAGACAACAGATTTGTTCCTCAGATGGAGGGACTGTTCGACCGAAGAAAGGTTGGCAAACTGGGCCTGTATTCTCAAGAGTTTTGAAAAATGAGAGATGATATCATTGATACCTACAAAATATTTAAAGAGATAGACAGGGTATCTGCAGGTGAGATATTTCACAGGTGGAGAGTCCAGAAACAGGGGTCACAATTTCAAATTGAAAAGCATGCCATTTCGGACCAGATGAGAAAACCTTTCACTAATAGGGTTGTGTACCTTTAGAATTCTCCAACTCAGAGGGCTCTGGAAGTTTAGTTTCTCAGTATGTTTAAAGTAGAGACTGATAGATTGCTGATTACCAATGACATAAAGGGTTATGAGGATAGTGTGGGTAAAAGCCATTAACTTGTTTGATCTGACATGATCACATTGGATGGTGGATCGGACTCAACAGGCTGCATGCCCTTAGATGGTTAGATGGGCTTCAGATTGGTTTCACAGGTCAGCGCAACATCAAGAGCTGAAGGGCCTTTACTGTGCTGTAATGTTCCATATTCGATGTTCTCTTCTTCCAATGACTGTTGGTGGAATTTAAATTCTGTCAACTATCTGGAATATTAAGCTAGCTCACCACATTGGCTACCATCATTTTTTAAATAAAATTCCATCTGATTCAAAAATGTCCTTTAGAAAAGGAAATCTGCTGTTTTTTGCCTGATCCAGCCTACACATGGTTTGAGACCCGGAGCAATGTGGTTGACTCTTCTACCATCACCTGAAAAGCTACTCGGTTCAAGGGTAATCAGTGATGATAACAAATGTTAGGCTTGTATTGATTCCCACATTCCCACATCCCATAAAAGAATAAAATTAAAATCCACCTGAGTGAGTAGACAGGCTCTAGGTTTAATGTCCCAGCTAAAAGATGGCACCTCTGACAGGGCAGCATTCCCACTGCAATGGCAGTACTGACCTTCATTTTTGTGCTCAAATCTCTGTCATGGAGATTGAATCCATCACCTGATGAATCACTATTATCTGTTATACACTATTGCACAAAGTTAAGCCTCAATCCATCAAGCCTAACTTTCTGATTCTTTGCTCATAATGTTGGTTCCTGCTTCTGGAATCATCATAGCACTATTCTTTCCTAGCATAGCCCAGAAATTATTCTTCCCCTGCAAAATCTCCTCCCCTAATGGTGGTCAAATGTGAACTACTCAATGGAAAACAGGCAAGTAAAATTAGCTTCACAACACTTGGCTAGAAGATTATCAATTCAAGTCCCAATTAAAGACCTAAACTCAAAATACTTCAGGCAGTACTGAGAAAGTCCCGTACTATTGGAGGTGTTGAAATTTGAATGAGACATTAACTCAGTTTTCAATCAGCCTCTGATATGAACCTAAATGATCCAATGGCACTAATTTGAAGAACAGAGAACTTATTCCTGGTGTCCTAGTCCTCCACCAGCATTAATAAAACAGTTAAAATATTGCAGTTTATGGAGTCCTTCAAGACCCGAATTGTCTGCTGTATTTCCTATGACTCTGCACCCATGACTCCACTTTGAAAACATCCAATTGACTGTAAACCATCGAGGGACATCCTGATGTCATGAAAAGCTCTACAGAAATAAATCCATTTCCTTTTTATTTGCAGTAAGAAATGCTAATGAGATCAATACACCTTTATTTGGATTAAATCATACCACACCAATGCCAGATAATGACCACCTTCATAATGAAAGAATCTATAGCATCTCCTTTTCATCTTAAATGGTATTACAATTTCTGAATCAATACCTAGAGATTGCCACTGACCAGAAATTGAACTGAATCAGCCATATTAATAAAATGGTTACCAAAGGAAGCCACAGGATGACTATTCTGCAGTGAGTAACTAATCTTCTGACTTCCCAAGTCAGGAATGTGATTTGATTGGATTGGATTGGATCTTTGATTGTCACATGTACCGAGATACAGTGAAAAGTTTTGTTTTGTGTCCTATGCAGGATTGACAACATGAAAGAGCTCAATACCATCCAGCACAAACTAGCTCATTTGATCTGTGCCTCTTCAAGCACTCTTTAAAATATTCACACCCTCCAGCAATGCACAGTCAGTGCAGTTTGTATTGTACACAAGATACACAGCAGCAACTCATCAAGGCTGCTTCAACAGCATCTCCCAAATCTGCAATCTCGACCACCGAGAGGAACCAGGGCAGCAGACATATAGGGACACCAACACCTCCAAGTCACACACCATCATGTCTTGGAACTTTATTGCCATTTCTTCTCTGTCATCGGAGATTCCAGATCACCCTCGCTAATGCACTGAGGGTGCACCTATGCCCCAAGGGGCACCTTCTCAAAGGAAATTCGGAATGGCAGCCTGACCAGTGATACATCCATGTAAGAATAAAGAAGGAAGAAAAGGCATGTGTGTAAATATGGGACATGGAACAGTGTCAGTGACTTTTTAAAAATTCATTCACCGGATTAGGATGTCACAGGCCAGCATTTACTGCCTGTCCCAGAGGGCAGTTAAGACTTAAACACATTGTTATGGGTCTGGAGTCACAGACTAAACAAGGATGGTAGCTTACTTACTGGATGGCTGTTTTTAATAAACAGCAATGATAGCCTGGTCATCATTTGCCATTTTAATTACTTACCTAGCATTCTAAATTTGTGATTCGGACTCACGGACCAGTTACCTGTATTATTCTTTTATTCATTCACAAGATGAGGGAGTCATAGGTTAGGCCAGTATTTATTGCTCATAGGGCAGTTTTTAGAGTCAATCACATTGTTATGAGTCTGGAGTCACATGTAGGCCAGACTGGATCAAGATGACAGATTTCCTCCCCCAATGTACATTCACGAACAGGATGGGTTTTTCCCCAATCGTCAAAGATTTCATCGTCATTATTACACACTTAATTCCATATTTTCATTTTATTGGATTCAATTTCCACCATCTGCCATGGTGGGATCTAAACCTGAGTGCCCAGAACATTAACTCAGTCTCTGGATTAACAGTCCAGCGATAATACCACTATGCTATCACCTTTCCATTCATTATGCTTCAGAGTTCTGCAACCTGTCTCCATTGAAATAATATGCTGCTTTTCTAGCATACCTGTTAAATTATAAGTTAATATTTTCCTCTGGTCTACTCTATCTACCAACTCACTTAACCAGCGAGCTGTTCCTGTGCGTGGGAATTACTCTCTGCACAGGGTAACACTCAGCCAAAGCAAAAGAGAAAAAGAAAATTAAACTGAAGAAAAGAATGTTTTTAAAATTTATTTCCATCTCCAAATTGAGTTTCTTGGACAAAAATCACAATTATATATTCCTACTGAGCATTCAGGAATATATGTTCAGTGGTTTTACATACCCAACTACTGGCATTTCTTAATAGGTCGAAGTAATCCCAACCACTGTAGTTTGTGTCCAACTCAAATTCGTTTATCTTCAGTTTTACCCATCCAAGGTAGTAGTCAATTCCAACTGTAAAACAGAAAGATTAAATCTCAAACAAAAACTGAAAATACTGTGTTAAAGTTTCATATATTATCAACATTATGATCTGAAGAAGAGGTAAATGGGTTTTTGCTTTTCAGTTCTGTAAAAGTGACTTATTTTTAAGAATCAGAAATTCTTTCTTCAAACAGGCCAAACAGCATTTCCAAAAAATCATGTGAGTTAAGTTAAATGACCAGATAAGTTGTCCTGTAATCTAAATAACCTCTTACATCCAGATGGAGAGGCCAGCAGGCAGGCGCCAGGAGCCAGAGGCTGGAGGCCGGAGGCCAGAGGCCATAGGGCAGAAGCAAGATCAGTTCAGAAGAAGTGATTCATAGGATCATAGAATCATACAGCACAGAAACAAGCCCTTCAGTGCAACCAGCCTAATCGAACATAATCCCAAACTAACCTAGTTCTACCTGTCTGCTCCTGGCCCATATCCCTCCAAACCTTTCCTATTTGTGTACTGATCCAAATATCTTCAGATGTGCTGATTTGCAGTTTCAAAGTGTTCAAAGTCGCTGGAAAAGCCCTGATTGTTTTCTTAGAATTCAGTGACAAAAGGCAGTGAGTTAGTTTTTGTCTGTGTATAGGCAAAAGTGAGGACTGAAGGTGCTGGAAATCAGAGTCAAAATTAGAGTGATGCTGGAAAAGCACCACAGGTCAGGCAGCATCCGAGGAGTAGGAACATAGATATTTCGGGCGGGACCCTTTCGTCAGGAATGAGGCTGGAAACCTCGGGGGTGGAGAGATAAATGGGAGGGGGGAGGTGCTGGGGAGAAGGTAGCTAAGAGTGCAATAGGAGGATGGAGGTGGAGATGAAGGTGATAGATCAGAGAGGAGGATGGAGCGGATCGGTGGGAAGGAAGATTGGCAGGTAGGACAGGTCATGAGGATGATGCTAAGCTGGCAGGTTGGAACCGGGGTAAGGTTGGGGGAGGGAAAATGAGGAAACTGGTGAAGTCCACATTGATGCCGTGGGGTTGAAGTGCTTCGAGGCGGAAGATGAGGCGTTCTTCCTCCAGGCATCGGGTGGTGAGGGAGTGGCAGTGGAGGAGGCCCAGGATCTGCATATCCTCGGTAGAGTGGGAGGGGGAGTTGTTCGGCCATGGGGCGGTGGGGTTGATTGGTGCGGGTGTGTCCTATCAGCCACCTTCATCAGTTTCCTGATGAAGGGCTTTTGCCCGAAATGTCGATTTTCCTGCTCCTCGGATGCTGCCTGACCTACTGTGCTTTTCCACCACCACTCTAATCTTGACTTCTGTCTATGTATCTCAAGGACGGTTGGAGAGACTTTAACAAATGTGCAAAATACCACAGAAGGAAACTGACTGACCTCAGCAGTCCAGTAAGAAATTAAAGACTGAAGATAGACATGATGCTTCATTGGGTTTGAGTGCTGCGATGGATATTGCTGAGAAAAATGGTTGAATACTCCTTTTTGCTGGTTATGATATGATCTTTCCAAATTGTTTTAGCTTTTATTTTTCTCTTTCTTCTGTGTAATCAAGCTATGTTGCTTTGTTAAAATTAGATTGGCGAGGGGGATCTAAGATGGCGGCGATCTGAGAAGATCACACTGCAGAGCTTCGCATCGCAGCAGGAGCAAGACGGTCCTCTAACCCGCCCAACCCAGGTCATCAGGATTTCTTGGGGCGTTGGAAAGATTGTGGAGCCCCAAGAAGCATTTAAAAATTGACTTACCTGTATTTTCAGCTGTCCAGAAATGCCTAAAAAGGGAGGAGGAGCATCCGAGGTCAGGTCTGCAGCTCAGCCTGCAGCAGCCTCAGAGTTGATTACTCTCCAGGATCTGGTGAACCAGCTCTCAAAATTTTGCGAGATGCTGGGGAAACAGATTGAAGAGAAGCTGGTTCCAGTCTCTCTCATGCTGCAGAAGCTGGGAGAAGAGGACGGATGAGGTGGAGCACAGGGTCACAGTGGTGGAAGTTGATGCCAGTTCATTCAAGGATGAGATCTAAGCCCTGAAGACGCAGGTTCATAATTTGCGTGACCAAGTGGATGATCTTGAAAACAGGGGCAGGAGAAAAAACATTCGGATCATCGGTCTGCCTGAGGGTAAGGAAGGTGAGCGGCCTGTGGAATTTGTTGAAGATTGGCTTCCGAAATTCCTTGACTTGGAGACTGGCATGAGAGGATTGAAGATAGAGAGGGCTCACTGGGTTGCAGCACGGAGGTCGGGTCTGGGTCAACACCCTTGTCCTTTCCTGGTGCGGTTCCATCATTCCCAGATGAGGAGTGAGTCATGGAGGCTTCCAGACTCCAGGGGAAGGATCCAAAGGGCCTAATTTACGAGGGGTCTAAGATCCTATTTTTTCAGACTTTTCAGCGGCAGTGATCCAGAAATGAAAATTGTATGATGGTGTCAAGAGAAGACTGAAGGAGCTTGGGATTCAGTACTCCCTGAGATATCCGGCAGTGCTTCAGATCACCTTAGATAGATCCATGCATCTCTTTGACACATCGGAGAAGGCAAGAGACTTTGTGGCCAAACTAACCTAATTTAAACAATTATAGTATGTATAAATATTGTTGCTTGGGTATGCATTTATCATTCTGTAAAAGAAATGGAGGAAATCCAATTGGAGCTTTGTTTTTCTCCTTTTTTTTCCTCTATTGATAATAATTTGGTTCAAACTATGTCTGGCGGTGGTTAAGATGTACATTTTAAATTTCTAAGTTAGGACATACCAAAGGATGGGTGAGGCAGCTTCAGAGTGAAAAGGCGCCTGGTCCTGATGGACTTCCCAGTGAATTCTATAAGGAATTTATAAGTATACTGTCAGGCCCGATGCTGAATATGTTTAATGATTCATACAGTCATGATTGTCTCTCACCATCTTTGAGAGAGGCCAATATTTCACTTATCCTTAAAAAAGGGAAGGATCCGGAAGTCTGTGTTTCATACAGGCCCATCTCACTCTTAAATGTGGACTTTAAGATCCTCTCGAAGGCTCTCGCATTAAGACTGGAGAGTGTGTTACCTTCTATTATTAAAGAGGATCCGACGAGCTTCATAAAGGGTTGCAGATCCTCCAATAATGTTAGGAGGCTGTTTAACGTAATTCAAGCATGCCAACAGCAGTCAATACAGGGATTGGTGATTTATTTAGATGCAGAGAAGGCATTTGACCAAGTTGAGTGGCTGTACCTTTTCTATACTCTAGACCGGCTTGGTCTGGGCGAAGTTTTCATAAGATGGGTAAAGATTCTCTACAGTGTACCTCTCGCTGCGGTCATTACCAACGGGGTACGATCAAGCAATTTTAATATTTCTAGGGGCAGCCATTACTTTTTACGTTAGTGATTGAACCGTTGGCAGAGGCCATTCATGGGGATCTCAATACATCAGCTCCAGAAGTGGGGTCAAAATTACATAAGATCTTGCTGTATGCAGATGATGTTCTAATTTTCTTGACAAATCCAGCAGTTTCAGTGCCTTGCCTGATACAATGCATTCACGCATTTGGCGCTTTTTCAGGGTATAAGATTAATTTTGCTAAATCAGAGGGTATGCCTATGGGTGGTCTTACGAAAGAGTTGGCTCTTGAGAGTAACTATAGATTCCCATTTAGGTGGTCACAAGGGGGGTTTTGTGTATTTGGGCACATTCATTACTCCAGTTCTAGATTGGCTGTTCAAAGCCAATTTTACTCAATTATTTGAAAAACAAGATCTCCAAAGATGGGAGGCACTTCCAGTCTCATGGTTGGGTCGGATAGCGCTTATTAAGATGAATATTCTCCCTTGTTTGCTATATCCTATACGGATGCTTCCCCTGATTTTCAATAAGGAAACACTCAGAAGACTGAACGGTTGGTTCAGCTCCTTTATCTGGCACCGTAAACGGCCCCTCATTAAATTAGCCAAGCTGCAGTTGCCTCACAGATTGGGGGGAGTAGACCTTCCGGACATTAAAAATTACCAATTAAGCTCGCTTTTGACCTACGTGAGTGATTGGGTTTGTGGGGACCCTCTTTCAATATGGCTAGATATTGAAGCCTCCCAGGCAAGGTGCCCCCTTACCAGTTTTCTGTTTTTGGACAAGATGAGGACAGTTAGGGAATATTGCCATAACCCAATAGTCATCAATACTGTTAAAACATGGAGGGCAATTTGGCAGAGGGAAGGTAATATTGGCAAAACATCTTTGTTTACACCTTTATTGGGTATGCTGGGTTTTCAACCGGGTAGATAGATTCAGGATTTAAACGTTGGGCAGCTTGGGGTATGTCTTGCATGGGTGATTTATTTGAGGGAGATGTAATGATGTCCTTCGATCAATTAACACTCTCTGTCAGTACTTTATATCACCAACTGGGGGGTGCCAACCTCAGATGAGTCTGATCGACTCTGCAAGATGTGGGAAAGAGAGCTGGGTGTTGAAGTTTCTTCAGAGGCATGGGAGGATATTTGGGAGAATGCAAGGAAGATATCAATTTGCAATAGGACCCATGCTTTACAGTTGAAGATTCTCCACAGGGTCCACTTATCCCCAGACCGTTTGTCAAAATTTAAACCAGGGGTATCTTCAGCATGTCCCAAGTGCAAAGTGTGCCCGGGCTGTCTTACCCATTGTCTTTGGTCTTGTGACAGGCTTCAAACATATTGGAGCGCTGTGGTGGGTGCAATGGAGAGGATTTTAGATGTAGGGGTGGAGAAGGACCCTATTTCGCTCCTTTTGGGCCTACCCATTGTATTTCCTGCAGACGCGCATAAGAAAAAACTTTTCAATATTCTTACGTTCTGTGCAAGGAAGAATATCTTGCTAGGTTGGATATCCGAAAAACCTCCAGGCCTGTCGGGTTGGCGGAAGATCGTTATGGAGCATATTCCCCTGGATTTTCTCGCAAATATGGTACACCACAAAACTGAGAATTTTTATAAGACATGGCAACCCTTTTTGAAATACCTGGACACAGATTTATCTGCCACACTAACAAGGGCTTTTATATAGCCGTAACGAGTATGTTTCATGAGACCAATATCCAGGGAGGAGGAACTGTGAATGTATGAGTGTTTTGTTTGGCTGGGCTGAGTTATTAATATTTATTTGTTTGTTGTTAGGTATTTATTTAGTTAGTTAAATAGCTAGTTTAGAGGTTTTTTTTAATTTTATACTTCTCCATATATGTTTATACATTCGCATAAGGGGTGGGTTGGGGAATTTTTTTTATTATTTGAGTTTAGTTTTGTACTATTTTTGTACTGTTTTGAATTGCATTCTTTTGTATTTGTTGTAATATTTAAAAATCTATTTTTTCTTAATAAAAGAAAATTATTTTAAAAATTAGATTGGCAACTTTTTGTGAAAATGTTCAGCAACTGACCATCATGGAACCAAATTGCAAAAATAAAATTTGTGATCTGCCAAGTCAGACCTCACTCAGGAAACTGAATTGTCAAGTGGTACCATCAGCTGAGAGAATGAAAATCTCGTCTGAAAGCATCAGCAGTGAGAGAAAAACACAGTTAATGTTACAGGTCCATGTCCTTTCATTAGAGTTGGCAAAGGTAGAAAGGTAGTATGTTTTAATCAAGTAGAAGACTGAAGGGTGGGATAGGTCTGACAGAGGGTGAAAAACAGGAGAAAATAAACAGTAAGGCCAAAGGAAACAGCAATGGGTCAAGCAAAGTGACTAAATGATGTGACTAAAAGAGGTGTGAATGGCAGAATGATGTAAAGATGCCATCTGAAATTGAAAAGAAACAAAAATTAAAGCCCAACCTACCAAATGAAAAGGAACAAAATGGAGGAAATACATTATGGTTTGGAATTGATGAACTCAATATTGAGTCCACAAGAGTATAAATTATCAGCTCTATTTTTCTTTCCTATTGAGGTTAAAGGTTTGGAAAGGAGATATCATAACAATTTTATGTTCCATCAAATAGTGCAGTTTCAACACGATGCAAGATAAATAGACCTAAAACATTTGAGTAAAAATAAACTTTGGTGAATGACAACATCTGTTCAGAAGCTCGTTCACATGGATTGGGTTCATTGGATTGTGGAGGCTGAGTTACAATCAAAGAATATGCAGAAGAAAGCCATTCATTGTACGTCTACAGATTGATTGAAATTTCCATTCCTGATCTCTGTCAAGTGACTAATACGAGAAAGCTTGCCCACCATGTAAATAGATTCAAATTTAGCTTTGATGCTCTGACTCTTGAATGAATATCAACGCTCACTGTCAAAGCTCACTTATGATGTTCACTTGGTCAATTATCACAGCTCAAACAGGACCGTAAGATAAACTCACTGACCATATACTCACAATATGGAGCTGTGCTTGAAGGGAGCAGAGGTTAGAGAGATAACACTATATCCACACAAAGGATTCAACATTGATATTCTAACACAAGCTCCTTGTAAGTATGTTTCCTCACTGATGTTGCAGGAGTGATAAATTTCTTACTGTCTAAGCTTAATATCTTTCCAGCAATTAGGACCTGTATACACTGCACTACGGCAAGTCACCATTATTTATCCAATGCCTCCCTGCCTCAGAACATGTACCAACAAAAGTGACAAGAGGTGAAACAATGAGGAAATGCAATTTGCTCAAACTTTCATTAAAATTCACATCGTCCCTTCATTGATTCTGGGCCAAAGTTCATGAATTCTCTAATATAACAATATTACGACAAGGGACATAAATTCATGGAACAGGGATGGTTGGTGGTTGGTGGTTGGTATTGATAGTAGATAGCATGCCTCACATAGAAGGGAACTCGGAATCCAGAAAACGGATATCCTGCAGCCATGATGTGCTGCGGGTGGACTAGATTCGTACAGAGTTGGGCTTCCACATTACGGTGAGGTTCACCCTCTGGAGATGTCAGCAACATCAGAGCTCTGGGATGAGCGCTGCCGGTGCTGTAACCAGTCTCAAGCTGAAAAAAGACCTATTGGAATCTCAGATCTAGGTAAGTGTTTGAAAGGGAGAGTTTAGCCACATCAGGATGGGAAGGACAGGGTGCAGGTGCAATTAAAAGTCCAGATGGGGAGGATGAAGGTGGATTACTATCTTCTGGTGAATGCTCACATTGTGAAAAGGGCACCCTCAAAAACTTTCCTTCCCAAAGTTTGAAAAACATTTTTTTGTAAATACAGGGCTGCCAGCTCACACCTATGCCAACCATATTATGGCATTGACAATGTAATGTTAGGGTCAATTGTGCTTTAAACAAGTTCAATTGATGCTTAATTCTTTATTTACTTATGGAGGGGAGGCTGCCAATTTTGGTAACCCCCACCCTACATTATGGAGCTGGGTTTGGGTGAGAACGGGAAAATGATGGGCTGGGCACCAACTCTATTTTAACTATCTCCTCTGCAAAATAGGCATCTGGCAGCGGTATGTAATATTCATTCAATTTCTAGGACATCAATCTTTCAGGACAGGATGTCCAACCAAAGTTGGACACGGTTAGGGCGGCACGGTGGCACAGTGGTTAGCACTGCTGCCTCACAGGGCCAGAGACCTGGGTTCAATTCCCGCCTCAGGTGACTGTGTGGAGTTTGCATGTTCTCCCCGTTTCTGCGTGGGTTTCCTCCGGGTGCTCCGGTTTCCTTCCACAGTCCAAAGATATGCAGGTAAGGTGAATTGGCCATGCTAAATTGCCCGTAGTGTTAAGTAAGGGGTAAATGTAGGGGTATGGATGTATTGCGCTTCGACGGGTCGGTGTGGACTTGTTGGGCCAAAGGGCCTGTTTCCACACTGTAATATAATCTAATCTAAAAAGTCTAAAGGAACGAAAGAACAGCAGGGACAATCTGACTTTTCTAACATTGCTCAAGGCCAGAGGGAATATTTTTAAAAGTCATTATGTGGAAAATTTCAACAATATCCCTGGAATTTTGTAATCTTCCTTGTTAAGCAGAGAAAAATCTGAGTAATTAAAATTAATGGCTTCACCAATAGTTATGAAATAAATTCTTTCTGAGCTTGTGGAGACCATAAACCAATACAACTGTTGATAAATAGGATTGGATGTGATGTCTTGGGTTCTTATTCATAGTACCACTTGGCTCAGAGCTAGATAACAATAATTTCAACTCATGTTTGACTATATTTATTTTGGTAAACAAAAATATGTGATGGAAGCAGGCACATTAGCAACATTTAAGGCATATCTTGATAGACACGAATGGACGCAAATAGAGAGATAAAAGAAACTGTGCATGGGCAATAAGTAATAGGTTTAAATAAGGATTAGGAATCTGCGCAGGCTTGGTGGGCCAAAGAGTTGTTCCTCTGCTGAATTGAATTAAATTGAATTGAATTGAGTAAAACAATGATGTACTCTCCACTGTGCACTGGAGTTTACACCTTGCACTCTTAACCTTTGCAGTTAACAACTTTTTTCCCAAACTTGTACTTGTCAACTTCAGAGGAAATACAGCTGTAAAATGAAACACTTTCCCATGAAAAATATTTAACATCAGGCAAGCAAATTCAGGTATATATCTGGATAGATACAGAGTAAATCTCACTCTAATCTAATCAATGTACCTCAACTCCAACCTGAGAGCTACATTCAGTGACAATGTTTGCACTGACCACAGCAGCCTCTGTGAGTGGATGCCAATTAAATGCCAGACTGGAGGCAGCATTGTGCTGTAAACCTGTGCTTGCTCAGACGTAAAGCAATATAAAAAAACTGAAAGAAAAATTCTACATACAGTAAGAAAAAGCTTATCTCACAGCAGATTTTACAATCAGTTTAGGCAGAATTCACATCGAGAATCAACAAGTGAAAGGATCACCCTGGAACTTTAGGAATCCTATTTTTAACCATCTGCATCTTAACATTGTGCTTGCAAATCAGGAAAGCATTTCCAATAAAAGAATAAAGTATGATGTTGAACATGAACACAGGCCCTTTGTTTTATTTTCTTTTGCATTTGACACGCACCTTGACTCTGAAATCGGACACATTTGCTGAAGCTCCCATTTGCACAACACAGTTCTAGTTCCAATCCCTGGCAGTGAGAGTTCAATTCACAGTCCTCGGGCACTAGTTCTTGCTCTGTTTCTCCACTGTAGATCTGGAACATGCTGATAGGGAAGTGATTTATACAATTCCCCGAGTTCACTGAGAAAATACTGGCATTCTGTAGGGCTGTCGAAGAAATGGAAAAATGCATGTTACATACCTGAGCAAAAATAAATGCTTGCCTTGGAATATTGGTTTTCTTGAAGCACTTCCAAAATTTAGGAGCAGAAACAGGTGTATTTTTTATTGCTAGAGGTTGTGCGATAGAATACCAGAGTCAGAAACATTCCACCATGAAATTGATGGGCTGAATGGCTTCCTCGTTAAGACTCTAAGCCAATGTTTAGGAATAGCTTCAATAGGCGTTTGAAGGAAGTGGAAATAAAGAATTTATTTCTTCTTGGAAAATTACTTATCGGATTTGGATTCTGGTGCATTGTTCATTAATATTATAAGGGACTGGATGGGAAAAATAGACTATTTTTGTCATGTCATTTCTTTATATTTAGGTGCATAGAGATTTTATCTCTTGCTCATCTCCCCTCAGTTATATCACTGAATCAAGTATATTTGGGTTGCAAGTAACCCACTATTACATATACATGCATTAGGACTCCAAATTTCACAATATATCACCTTGAAATAGTGTAAAGTCTGTTTACTAAGGTTCACCAAAATACATAGGCCAAGAGTTAATACCCTCTCATATAATTTTACAGCACAGGTTCAACATCACATTTGCATTGGTTCGTAATGGAAGTTAATATAGAACATAGAACATCACAGGCTCTTCGACTCTCGATGTTGCGCTGACCTGTGAAACCAAACTGAAGCCCATCTAACCTGCACAAACCCATTATTCTCCATATGTTTATCCAATGACCATTTAAACGCCCTTAAAGTTGGCAAGTCTACCACTGTTGCAGACAGGGCATTCCACGCCCTTACTAATCTCTGAATAAAGAACCTATCTCTGACATCTGTCCTATATCTATCACCCCTCAATTTAAAGCTATGTCCCTTCATGCTAGCCATCACCATCCGAGGAAAAAGGCTCTCACTGTCCACCCTATCTAATCCTATGGGTCATCTTGTATGTGTCTATTAAGTCACCTCTCAACCTTCTCCTCTCTAATGAAAACAGCCTCAATTCCCTCAGCCTTTCCTCATAAGATCATCCCTCTGTACCAGGCAACATCCCGGTAAATCTCCTCTGCACCCTTTCCAATGTTTCCACATCCTTCTAATAGTTCAGAGACCAGCACTGTACACAATACTCCAAGTGCGGCTGCATCAGAGATTTGTACAGCTGCAACATGACGTCATGGATCCGAAACTCAATCCTTCTACAAATAAAAGCTAACCCATTGTATGCCTTCTTAACAACCCTATCAACCTGGGTAGGCAACTCTCAGGGATCAATGTACATGGAGACTGAGATCTCTCTGCTCATCTACACTACCAAGAATCTTACCATGAGTCCAGTACTCTTTATTCATGTTACTCGTTCCAAAGTGAAACACTTCATACTTTTCTGCATTAAATTCCATTTGGCACCTCTCAGCCCAGATCTCTAGTTTGCCATGGTCTCTCTGTAACCTACAACATGAGTACAGTGAAAAGTTTACAAGTTGTCACTTATGGCGCCATCTGAGGTACAAAGACACCTGGCTACAGATTCTTGAGTATCTACTGACAATTATCTTAAATTTCTATCCTCTGTTGTTGTGGTTCTGTTCGCCAAGCTGGGAATTTGTGTTGCAGACGTTTCGTCCCCTGTCTAGGTGACATCCTCAGTGCTTGAGAGCCTCCTGTGAAGCGCTTCTGTGATGTTTCCTCTGGCATTTATAGTGGTTTGAATCTGCCGCTTCCAGTTGTCAGTTCCAGCTGTCTGCTGCAGTGGCCGGTATATTGGGTCCAGGTCGATGTGCTTGCTGATTGAATCAGTGGATGAGTGCCATGCCTCTAGGAATTCCCTGTCTGTTCTCTGTTTGGCTTGTCCTATAATAGTAGTGTTGTCCCAGTCAAACTCATGTTGCTTGTCATCTGCATGTGTGGCTACTAAGGATAGCTGGTCGTGTCGTTTCGTGGCTAGTTGGTGTTCATGGATGTGGATCGTTAGCTGTCTTCCTGTTTGTCCTATGTAATGTTTTGTGCAATCTACACATGGATTGTAGAATGAGGACATGCCACAACCCAAAGGACTAGCCACTTTACCATACATCAAGAACATTTCTGAACTGACAGCCAGACTACTACAACCACTAAGACTCATAACAGCACACAAACCAACAGTCACTCTCAGACAACAACTCACCAGGATGAAGGATCCGATACCCAGCATGAGCAAAACCAACGTAGTATACAAAATCCCATGCAAGGACTGCACAAAACATTGCATAGGACAAACAGGAAGACAGCTAACGATCTGAATCCATGAACACCAACTAGCCACGAAACGACATGACCAGCTATCCTTAGTAGCCACACACGCAGATGACAAGCAACATGATTTTGACTGGGACAAATCTACTATTATAGGACAAGCCAAACAGAGAACAGCCAGGGAATTCCTAGAGGCATGGCACTCATCCACTGATTCAATCAACAAGCACATCGTCCTGGACCCAATACATCAATCACTGCAACGGACAGCTGGAACTGACAACTGGAAGCGGCAGATTCAAACCACTATGAATGCTGGAGGAAACATCACAGAAGCGCTTCACAGGAGGATGTCACCTAGATAGGGGACAAAACGTCTGCAATACAAATTCCCAGCTCAGCGAACAGAACCACAACAACGAGCACCCGAGCTACAAATCTTCGCACAAACTTTGATTTCTATCCTCTGCTTACTGACCCAGGATGAATAATTCTCCTCTTCCAAATAGGGCCAACAGATATTCAAAATAATTAAGAGAGCTGTTGTTTGACAACTTATCCAAAAGACAGCACTTTGGACAGTGCAGCACTCCCTCAGAGCACCAGCCTTGACGTTTGTGCTCAGAACCTGCTGTGTCACTTGAACTGACAACCCCCCAGATTCAAAAACAAAAGCTCTACTGACTGAATCTCAGTCAGCTTGCAAGCAGCCACAAATCTATTGGGTTTCCAATCTTTTCTGACATAAGGCATCCTAGTTGTCCATTTCAGACTGAATGAACCCCTGTGATAGCTCATAGAGGCCTGCCTTCTTGTCTTAAACAAGCTGGTAGTGGGATGCCCCTCAAGATATGTTTTATCAATTATCTCTCCCTCTCTCTCTAATGGATAGATATCTATGGCCCCTTTGTGGATTATTGCTTGATTGACGACTTATTTTGTGTTGCTCGGATACACTTCAAACAACTTTAGACAACTTTGGATCTCAAGAAAATGAATTATGTTGAAACTCAGTGCAAACTGAACAGGAAAGCAGAGTCAAGACTTGCTCACATGGTAGGTTGAGGTCACGATTGAGTCAATCAGTTACTGGATGTTCTATGCTACAAAATGACAGGCTATTTGTGAAAAGTAAAATCCCAAATTAATGAATTAATAAAATTTCTTTCATTTGGAATGTCAGTTTAAACCACCTGACCATACTCCAGCCTGTTCAAGTTGTCACCCTTCCTAATATTTTCCGAACATAAAGCTCAGGACAAACTCCACACCTTACAAATCACTTCCAGTTTCTCCAATTTCACATAGCACTTTTTTAAATAAATAGGTGTGTTTTCTTAACCTTGTGTATTCAAACATTATTAGTATAGTGGCCTCAGCAAATACAATTTAATTGTGGTTTGTCAAAATATAATCATCTTATCCCAAATCTAGCATCTCGTAACAGCACAAAGAGAGGAAGCAGTGAAGTGAGGCAGCTCTGGGAATCCAGGGAGCCTTTGAACAATTCAGAAACAGTTGAAAAATAAGTTGAGGAAGTGGTTAGGGAAAACCTGCTTGTCTTAACAGGGAGATCAGTTCCATGGGGCATAGATTTAAGGTGAAAGTGATGACTACAGATGCTGGAGATTAGCGTCCAAGAGTGTGGTGCTGGAAAAGCACAGCAGGTCAGGCAGCATCTGAGGAGCAGGAAAATCAACGTTTTGGGAAAAAGCCCTTCATCGGGAAACTGATGGAGGTGACTGATAGGGGATTCTTGTTGCTCGTTCCATACATGCACCATCCTCTGCGTGACAACGTTGACCCTCAGGACTATTTTAGATCTTTTCCTTTTCACCTTAAAGCAATGCCCCCTAGTTTTGTACACCTGTATCCATGCTCCTCATGATTTTATGAACCTCAATAAGGTCAGTCCACAGTCTCCGATGCACCAGGGATAAAAGCCTCAGCGTACTCAGTCCCTGTAGTTCAAACTCTCCAAGTCTGGCAACATCCTTGTAAGTCTCTTCTGAACCCTTCCAAGTTTAACAGCATCTTTCCTATAGCAGGGAGACCAGAATTGATTTCAGTATTCTAAAAGTGGCCTAACTATGAGGAGAGGTTGATTAGATTAGTATTATTTTCATTGGAAAGATGGAGGTTGAGGGGTGACCTGATTGAGACCTACAAAATCATGAGAGGTGTAGACAGGATGGAGAGCAAGAAACATTTTCCCAGAGTGGAGGACTCAATTACTACGGGTCACGAGTTCAAAGTGAGAGAGGAAATGTTTAGGGGAGATATACATGGAAGATTCTTTATGCAGAGGGTGGTGGGTGCCTGGAATGCATTGGCAGCAGAGGTGTCAGGGGCAGGAAAGGTAGTGCCATTTAAGATGTATCTAGACAGATACATGAATGGGCAGGGAGCCTCAGCAAGACATCCACATTCCTATACTCAATAAACTGTTCAATGAACGCAAGTATGTCAATTGCCTTCTGCATTAATCTGTCCACCTCAATCATCAAATTGGCAGTGAATTACAGGCTTTTCCTTATGTTCCATCGAATCCCCTATCAGCTACCTTAAATCTATGCCCTTTGGTAACTGACCTCCTTGCTAGGTGAAACAGGTCTTCCCTGTCCACTCTACCTAAGCCTCTCATTATTTGCTTCACCGCAATTAAACCACCCCTCAGCCTCATATGTTTGAAGGAAAACCATCCCAGCCTATCCAATCTTTTCTCATAGCTGAAATATTCAAGCCATGGTAACATTCCTGGAAATTTAATACCAAAGAGAATAATGATCTGAGTGCATTGTCAAGGCTTAACAAGACAACAGCAAACATACCTTCTTAGACAGAGATAAAGCATTAATTAACAAAGAAAGAACAAAGAACTAAGAACATTACAGCACAGGAACAGGCCCTTCGGCCCTCCAGGCCTTCACCGATCCAGATCCTCTGTCTAAATCTGCCACCTATTTTCTAAGGATCTGTATCCCTCTGCTCCCTGCCCATTCATGTATCTGTCTAGATACATCTTAAATGGCACTACCTTTCCTGCCCCTGACACCTCTGCTGCCAATGCATTCCAGGCACCCACCACCCTCTGCATAAAGAATCTTCCATGTATATCTCCCCTAAACATTCCCCCTCTCACTTTGAACTCATGACCCGGAGTAATTGAGTCCTCTACTCTGGGAAAATGTTTCTTGCTCTCCATCCTGTCTACACCTCTCATGATTTTGTAGGCCTCAATCAGATCCCACCCTCAACCTCCATCTTTCCAATGAAAATAATACTAATATAATCAACCTCTCCTCATAGCTAGCACCCTCCTTTCCAGGCAACATTCTGGTGTATCTTCTCCGGAAACTCTCCAAAATGTCCACATCCTTTTGGTAATGTGGCGACCAGAACTGTACGCAGTATTCCAAATGTGGCCGATGCAATGTCTTTCACAATTGTAACATGACCTCCCAACTCTTGTACTCAATACCCTGTCCGATGAAGGAAAGCATTCAAGTGAAATATGAGTTGGTGTATAAAGAACAACCTTGAATATGTTCTTTTTGGACCATTGGCCATATCACAACACAAAAGCATCTGATCACCCAGGTGGATGCAAAAGAACTCAAGGACCCATTTTGGAAAGGAGCAGGGGTGTTCCTTATCCCTTAATCAGCATTGTTTATAAATTCTCATTATCATATTGCAATAATGACTGTAGTTCAAAATTACTGAATTGGATGCAAAGCACTTTGGAATATAGTAAAGTTGTGAAAGACACAAGAGAAATATTGGAGCAAAAACCGAAAGAACTGCGGATGCTGTAAATCAGAAACAAAAGCAGAAGTTGCTGGAAAAGCTCAGCAGGTCCGACAGCATCTGTGAAGGTAAATCAGAGTTAACGCCTCAGGTCTGAGCTCAGAGTTAACATTTCGGGTCCAGTGACCCTTCCTCCGAGAAAGGGTCACTGAACCCGAAATATTAACTCTGACTGCACCTCACGGATGCTGCCAGAACCGCTGAGCTTTTCCAGCAATATCTGTTTTTGTTTCAGAAATACTCGTGCACCTTTCTTTCCAGGACCACATGAGTAATTCTTGGCTAGACTATACATTACACTGCAAGAATCCACATGATTTTGCCAAAGTATTCTATTCAGATTTCTTGATTAGACATCTCTTGAGCAATTAATAGATTTACATGGGCATCCTTGCCATCTGTATTTTCAATTTGTGCCACACCGCAACCTTTTTGCTGTTTTAACTCTCCATACCACAAAGGCAGCACTTTGTGCAAGAGTACCTGTTTCCATGGTAACAGTGGCTGTTATATCTGTCATCATCTCTGACTGTCCAGTTGTCTGAGTTGGAAGAACTGTTGTGGTTGCCCTCCTCTGTTCTGGTCGGTTTACTGGCCCCGTGTAACTGGGAGCATAAACTGAGTTACTTTTTTCCCACATAGAACCTGTTGATTGAGTCTCCATTGATTTCCCAAACAGAGCTGTTGAATTCTCAACTGAAATATTTTCCAAATCTGATGCACTCCAGATGCTTTCAGTGGTCATGCTGCTTGCATTTGAACTCGGTGCTTCATGTATCAGATTGCTGCTGTCTATCCTGTGGCCTTGTATTCCTGATGTGTTCCCCATTTGCCAGATGCCATCTGCAGGAGAACAAGTCCAGGAAAAGGAACAGCATTAGTGTCTCTACGTGATATAGGGAGCCTAAAGTCAGATAAGTATTTGACCCGATCTGGTAGGCTGTGTCCATTTTTTATTAATAACTGAAAGAACTGAGGATGCTGTAAGTCAGAAAGAAAAACAGAAGTTGTTGGAAAAGCTCAGTCAGTCAGACAGCATCTGTGAAGGTAAATCAGAGTTAATGTTTCAGGTCTGGTGACCATTCTGAGGAAAAATCAATCAACCTGAAACATTAACTCTGATTTCTCTTCACAGTTGATGCCAGAGATGCTGAGCTTTTCCAGCAACTTCTGTCTTTGTTTCCATTCTTTATTAACTCAATAATAAAGATGAACTTATTGGAACTGGGTTTCATTGGACCACATACACAGATACATGGAAGAAAAGACAGACACACACTCAATAACATACAGATACACTCACACACACACACCTACGTACGTAGATATAAACACACATTACAGCAGACATACACTGATACAGGCGGAAGCAGAGTGAGACACACACATAGACAGATACAGCTGCACACAGTCAGACAGACATACATAGCTACATACAGAGACAGAGAGTACACATTCATGGACACAACAAACGAAGAGTTAGAGGAATAGGTCAATGTTTCTGCAATCACAGATGTAAGTGTAGGATGGTTGTTACCTCCTTGGTGCCAGGGTCACTGAACAGATGCAGAACACCCTGAGGTAGCAGAGTGATCGGTCTACAGTCATGGTCCACTTAAAACCCATGACACAAGTGGCAAGAGGGATATCATCCTGCAGTCAGATTTTAGGGAGCTAGCTAGAAAATTAGCAAGCAGGATATCAAAAATCTCAAATTACTTCAAATAATCTCCAGATAATTTCCAGTGCCACATGTAAATGGGGTACAGAAATAGGAAGACAAGGGCAGATCAATGGGTGGTTGGAGAAGAGGGAGGGTTTTAGATTTTTAGACATTGGAACTAGCTCTGGGGAAGATGTAACCTGTACAGGCCACATGGTTTGCATCTGAACAGGTTCCCTGCAGAACATTTTGCTTGTGTTACTGGGGATCTGTGGGGAGGAGCCTTCTATCAGAGAGGAATACCAAGATATACAAAATGTTGGGAGAGAGAAGTAGTACCAGAATAGTAAGTGAATCGAAAGGGTCAGAGTAAGGGAGTAAGTAATGAAGATTAATAAACGTAGCTGCAGATGTATACGATTGTACAGAATGTGATAAATAAAATTGTCATGTTGCCGTGCTAATTGGCAGGTGGAAATAAGATGTTGTGATAATAACAAGCAGACACAAGGATGGGCAGAATTGGGTGTTAAATAATCCTGAAATAAAGATGTTCAGGAAAGGTAGGAAAGGTAGGTATTGATTAAGTAGAATTGCTGTACAAGAGAAAGAGGATGTTCTCAAGGGGTCAAGAACTAAATTAATTTGGTTAGAGCTAAGGAACAAGAAAAAGGGCAAGTACATTGCTCAATGTAGTATAAAGGTGACTAACTAGTGGGGAGGATGAAAAGAGACACATTTGTAAGGAAGTTACAGAGAGGTGCACAAAATACTGCATAGTTATTAGCCAAATAAAAGCTGGGAAAATCGTGGTGTACAGGTGAGAGGGGGCAAGAGTTTCTATTCATAGAGTCATAGAGATCCCCAGCAAAACGCCGTGTCACCCATCACATGTGATCTGCAGCATTTCCTACATCAGCTACAGATTCCAGTCCAACAAGAAAGGAGGCACTGCAGGACCTGGCTCTGAGGAATGGGATGGGACAATTGGATCAAAATGTCAGTAAAACACCATTTTGGTGGACAGTAATGTTTCAGGTAACAATGGAAAAGTAATGTTAACAATCCAGCGCAAAAAACAATTAACAGGGATAAAGCCAACCTCAACAAAGTAAGAAAGGATCTGGGTTGCATGAAAACATTCTCACATTTGATGGAGAGAGAGAAACAGGGAGAGACAGTTAGAGATAAAAAATAACCACATGATAACAACTCAGAAGTCATTCACATGCAACAAAAGTCTGACCTGCTCCACATCATCTTACCTCCAAGTTTTACATCACATACGTATTCACTGGTATTAATTAAGATGTGGAATCCTTGCTGGAGCCAATCGATACTGTAACTCCGATCTACTGCCAACATAAAACCAAGGACTGGGTACTGTTGATCTATAAAGGTTGTCTCTGGGCAGAGGACGTGGATATTTGCATCAGATACATCATGTGTTAGGAGTGCAGCTTCCAGCTAGAACATAATAACAGAATATGAAAATGTGTGGATAGAAACATCAACTAATTGCTAAGTAACACTGTTGTGACTGTGACAAGAGAATGGCAGCAAGCCATTAATTTGCATTAACTTGCTTGGTAACTCCAGCCTGACCAATCTTTCCTCATTAAAGTAGTTCTCCCCATCCCAGTATTAGTCAAGTGAACCTCCTCTGCACTGTTTCCAACCTCAATGCATCCTTTCTTAAAAAAGGAGGCCAGACACGTACACAATAATCCAGATGTGGTCTTCTCAAAGTCCTGTTCAGCTATATCATACTCCCTTCTTTAATATTCCATTCACCTTGCAATAAACAACAACATTCTATTTGCCTTTCTAATTACCTACCTAGCATGCTAAATTTATGTGATTCAGATTCACGTACCAGACACTTTTATTATTCTTTTATTCATTCACGAGATGAGGGAACCGTTGGTTAGGCCAGTATTTATTGGTCATAGGGCAGTTTTTAGAGTCAATCACATTGTTATGGGTCTGGAGTCAGACTGGGTCAAGATGGCAGATTTCCTTCCCCAATGGACATTCACAAACCGGATGGGTTTTTCCCCAATCGACAATGGATTCATGGTCATCATTACACCATTAATTCTCGATTTTCATTTTATTGGATTCAATTTCCACCATCTGCCATGGTGGGACTTAAATCTGAGTCCCCAAAACATTACCTCAGTCTCTGGATTAACAATCCAGCGATAATACCACCTTTCCATTCTTCACCTTTCCTATCACCTTTCCATTCTTCATACTTCAGAGTTCTGCAACCTGTCTCCATTGAAATAACATACTGCTTTTCTAGCATACCTGTTAACTTATAAATTAATGTTTTCCTCTGGTCTACTCCATCTACCAATTTCTTTTGCCAACTCACTTAACCAGAGAGCTGTTCCCATGCATGGAATTACTCTCAGCACAGGGTAACACTCAGTCAAAGCGAAAGAGAAAAGGAAAAATAAACAGAAGAAAAAAATGTTATTAAAATTTATTACCATCTCCAAATTGTGTTTCTTGGACGAAAATCACAATTATATATTCCTACTGAGCATTCAGGAATATATGTTCAGTGGTTTTACATACCCAACCACTAGCATTTCTTAATAGGTCGAAGTAATCCCAACCACTGTAGTTTGTGTCCAACTCAAATTCGTTTATCTTCAGTTTTACCCATCCAAGGTAGTAGTCAATTCCAACTATAAAACAGAAAGATTAAATCTAAAATAAAAACTGAAAATACTGTGTTAAAGTTTCATATATTATCAACATTAGGATCTGAAGAAGAGGTAAATGGGTCTTTGCTTTTCAGTTCTGTGAAAGTGACTTCTTTTTACAAGTCAGAACCTCCTTTCTTCAACCAACAGATCAAGCAGCATTCCCCAAAAAAATGTGAGTTAAGCTAAATGACCAGATAAGCTGTCCTGGGAACTAAATAAGCTCCTAAATCCAGATGGAGAGGCCAGCAGCCAGGGGACAGAGGCCAGAGGACAAAGGTCAATTCAGAAGAAATTATTCATAGGGTCAAAGAATCAGACAGCACAGCAACGAGCCCTTCAGTGCAACCAGTCTATGTCGAACATAATCCCAAAGTAACCTAGTTCCACCTGCCTGGTCCTGGCCCATATCCCTCCAAACCTTTCCTATTTGTCTACTGATCCAAATATCTTCAGATGTGCTACTTTGTAGCCTCAAAGTGTTCAAAGTTGCTGGAAAAGCCCTGATTGTTTTCTTCAAATTCAGTGACAAAAGGCAGTGAGTTAGCTTCTGTCTGCGTATCTCAAGGAGGGATGGAGAGACTCTGACAAATGTGCAAAATACCGCAGAAGGGAACTGACTGACCTCAGCAGTCCAGTAAGAAATTAAAGACTGAAGATAGAAGTGATGCTTCATTCGGGTTGAGTGCTGTACTGGATATTGCTGAGAAAAATGGTTGAATATTCCTTTTTGCTGGTTATGATATGATCTTTCCAAATTGTTTTAGCTTTTATTTTTCTCTTTCTTCTGTGTAATCAAGTTATGTTGTTTTAAAAGTAGATTGTCAGCTTTTTGTGAAAATGTTCAGTGACTGACCATCATGGGACCAAATTGCAAAAATAAAATTTGTGATCTGCCAAGTCAGACTTCTCTCTGGAAACTGACTTGTCGAGTGGTACCATCAGCTGAGAGAATGAAAATCTAGTCTGAAAGCATCAACAGCAAGAGAAAAAACAGTTAATGTTACAGGTCCATGTCCTTTCGTTAGAGTTGGCAAAGTTAGAAAGGTAGTATGTTTTAATCAAGTAGAAGACTGAAGGGTGGGATAGGTCTGACAGAGGGTGAAAGACAGAGGGTGATAAACAGCAAGCCCAAAGGAAACGGTAATGGGTCAAGCAAAGAAATAAAAGATGTGACTAAAAGAGGTGTTAATGGCAGAATGATATGAAGCTGCCATCTGAAATTGAAAAGAAACAAAAATTAAAGTCCAATCTACAAATTGAAAAGAAACAAAATGGAGGAAATACATTATGGTTTGGAATTGATGAACTCAATACTGAATCCTGGAGGGTATAAATTGCCAGCTGTATTTTTCTTTCATATTGAGGTTAAAGGATTGGAAAGGAGTCATGATTTGGAGATGCCGGTGTTGGACTGGGGTGGACAAAGTTAAAAGTCACACAACACCAGGTTATAGTCTAACAGGTTTAATTGGAAGCACTAGCATTCGGAGCACCGCTCCTTCATCAGTTGGTTGTGGAGGACACAATTGTAAGATACAGAATTTGTAGCAAAAGTTTACAGTGTGATGTAACTGAAATTATACATTGAAAAATGCCTTGATTGTTTGTTGAGTTTTTCATCTGTTCGAATACCATGATAGTTTCATTTCTTTCATGTATAAATCACATACCATTTTTTTAAAAGTTACATTCTCAGGTTAACTGTAACAATTAGTGTTAGCTAGACAATATGTTCAAGGTGTTAGTCCCCTGTGTTCTCTGCCTGTGCCATAATCTTTAGGCTGTTCTGCGGTGCCCATTCATATGTTGCCATAGCCTTTGCTCGGTTTCCCCAATGTACCATGCCTCAGGGCATCCTTGCCTGCAACGTATAAGATAGACAACGTTAGCTGAGTCACATGAATACCTGCCATGTACATGATGAGAGGTGTCCCCACGTGTAATGGTAGCATCCATGTCCACACTCTGACACGTCTTGCAGCGACTACCGTGACGGCAACAGATGAATTGGCACTGCACAACAATCAACAGACAGGAGTGTTCCCGCCCAGTTGGGGAACACTTCAGCGGTCCAGGACATTCGACCTCAGACCTTCAGGTGACCATCCTTCAAGGTGGACCTCGGGACAGGCAGCAGCGAAAAGTGGCTGAGCAGAGACTAATAGCTAAGTTCTGTACCCATAGGGAGGGCCTCAACCGGGACCTTGGGTTCATGTCACACTACAGGTGACCACCATTGCACTAAATGCACACTCCTACACACACACACACACACTCTCACAGACTTAGACCACTGTACACTTATGCACACACTTATACACTCTCTCTCACAGACACTCACAACCCCCCATTTCAGACACACACACTCATACACATAGTCACACATATACACAGACATGCACACAGACATTCACACACACCTTACAGACACACACACTCCCACACTCACACATGCATCCTCTCACAGACTTAAACCAATCTATACTTACGCGTACACTTATACACTCTCCCTCACAGACACTCACAACCTCCCATCCCAGACACATACACACACTCCGACAGACACACACACTCCCACACTCACACATGCGCCCCCTCACAGACTTAGACACTCTACACTCACATATCTGAGTAAAAATAAACTTCGGTGAATGACACATCCGTTCCAAAGCTGGTTCACGGATCAGATTCATTGGATTGTGGAGGCTGAGTTTCAATCAAAGAATATGCAGAAGAAAGCCATTCATTATACATCTACAGATTGATTGAAATTTCCATTCCTGATCTCTGTCAAGTGACTAATACCAGAAAACCTGCCTACCATCACCTCCTCATGTAAATAGATTCAAATTTAGCTTTGATGCACTGACTCTTGAATGAATATCAACGCTCACTGTCAAAGCTCACTTATGATGGTCACTTGGTAAATTATCACAGCTCAAACAGGACCATAAGATAAACTCAGAGACCATATCCTCACAATATGGAGCTGTGCTTGAAGGGAGCAGAGGTTAGAGAGATAACACTATATCAATACAAAGAATTCAACATTGATATTCTAAAACAAGCTTCTTGTAAGTATGTTTCCTCACTGATGTTGCAGGAGTGACAAATTTCTTACTGTCTAAATTAACATCTCCCCAGCAAATGAGATCTGTACGACGGCAAGTCACCGTTATTTATCCAATGCCTCCCTGCCTCAGAACATGTACCAACAAAAGTGACAAGAGGTGAAACAATGAGGAAATGAAATTTGCTCAAACTTTCATTAAAATTCACACACTAGGTAGCATCATTGATGCTGGGCCAAAGTTCATGAATCCTCTAACGTAACAGCATTAAGACAAGGGACATGAATTCATAGAACAGGGATGGTTGGTGGTTGGTGGTTGGTATTGATAGTAGATAGCATGCCTCACACAGAAGGGAACTCAGATTCCAGCAAAGGGATATCCTGCAGCCATGATGTGCTGCAGGTGGACTAGATTCATGCAGAGTTCGACTTCCACATTACGGTGGGGTTAACACTCACCCTCTGGAGATGTCAGCAACATCAGAGCTCTGGGATGAACACCGCTGGTGCTGTAACCAATCCCAGGCTGAAAGAAGACCTATTGGAATCTCAGATCCAGGTAAGTGTTTGAAAGGGAGAGCTTAGTTACGTCAGGGTGGGAAGGACAGGGTGGAGTTCATTTAAAAGTCCAGGTGGGGAGGATGAAGGTGGATTACTATCTTCTGGCGTTCATGAACATTATGCAAAGGGCACCTCCAAAAACCCCCAGAATTCTTTTTCCTTCCCAACGTTGGAAAAACATTTTTTTGTAAATACAGGGCTGCCAGCTCACGCCCATGCAATCATATTATGGCATTGACAATGTAATGTTAGGGTCAATTGTGCTTTAAACAAGTTCAATTGATGCTTAGTTCTTTATTTACTTATGGTGGGGAGGCTGCCAATTTTGGTAACCCTCACCTTACATTATGGAGCTGGGTTTGGGTGAGAATGGGAAAATGATGGGCTGGGCACCAACTCTATTTTAACTATCTCCTCTGCAAAAGAGGCACCTGGCAGCGGTATGTAATATTCATTCAGTTTCTAGGACATCAATCTTTCAGGACAGGATGTCCAACCAGAGTCGAAAGGAGCAAAAGAACAGCAGGGACAATCTGACTTTTCTAACATTGCTCAAGGCCAGAGGGAATATTTTTTAACGTCATTATGTGCAAAATTTCAGCATTATCCCTGGGATTTTGTAATCTTCCTTGTTAAGCAGAGAAAAATCTATGGATACTAAGTAATTAAAATTGATGGCTTCACCAATAGTTATGAAATAGATCCATTCTAAATTTGTGGAGACCATAAGCCAATACAATTGTTGATAAATAGGATTGGATGTCATGTCTTGGATTCTTACTCATTGTACCACTTGGCTCAGAGCTAGATAGGAATAACTTCAACTCGTGTTTGACTATTTATAATTTGGTAAACAAAAATAGGTGATGGAAGCAGGCACGTTAGCAACATTTAAGGCATATCTCGATAGACACAAATGGACGCAAATAGAGAGATAGAAACTGTGCATGGGCAATAAGTAATAGGTTTAAATAAGGATTAGGAATCTGCGCAGGCTTGGTGGGCCAAAGGGCCTGTTCTCCTGTATTGAATAAAATTGAATTGAATAGAATTGAACTAAGTAAAACAATGATGTACTCTCCACTGTGCACTGGAGTTTACACCTTGCACTCTTAACCTTTGCAGTTAACACCTTTTTTCCTAAACTTGTACCTGTCAACTTCAGAGGTAATACAGCTGTAAAATGAAACACTTTCCTATGTAAAATATTTAACATCAAGCAAGCAAATTCAGGTATATATCTGGATAGATACAGAGTAACTCTCACTCTAATCTAATCAATGTACCTCAACTCCAACCTGAGAGCTACATTCAGTGACATTGTTTGCACTGACCACAGCAGCCTCTGTGAGTGGATGCCAATTAAATGCCAGACTGGAGGCAGCATTGTGCTGTAAACCTGTGCTTGCTCAGACGTAAAGCAATCTAAAAAACTGAAAGAAAAATTCTACATACTGTAAGAAAAAGCTTATGTCACAGTAGAGTTTACAATCATTTTAGGTAGAATTCACATCCAGAATCCACAAATGAAAGGATCACCCTGGAACTTTGGAAATCGTATTTTTAACTATTTGCATCCTAAAATTGTGCTAGCAAATCGGAAAAGCATTTCCAATAAAAGAATAAAGTATGATGTTGAACATGAACACATGCCCCTTTGTTTTAATTTCTTTTGCATTTGACTTGTATACTAGAGAACTCACACACCTTGACTCTGAAATCGGACACATTTGCTGAAGGCACCATTTGTACAACAGAGTTCTAGTTCCAATCCCTGGCAGTGAGAGTTCAATTCACAGTCGTCCTGGTACACTGGGAATAATTCTTGCTCTGTTTCTCCACTGTAGGTCTGGAACATGCTGATAGGGAAGTGATTAATACAATTCCCCGAGTTCACTGAGAAAATACTGGCATTCTGTAGGGCTGCAAAAGAAATGGAAAAACACATGTTATATACCTGAGCAAAAATAAATACTTGCCTTGGAATATTGGTTTTCTTGAAGGTCTTCCAAAATTTAGGAGGAGAAACAGGAGACTTTTTAAAATTGTTATGAGGCTATACAATACAATACTCGAGTTAGAACCATGCCACCATGAACTTGATGGGCTGAATGGCTTCTTCCTTAAGACTCTAAGCCAACATTTCAGAATAGCTTCAATAGGCGTTTGAAGGAAGTGGAAATAAAGGGATATAGCAACAGAGCTAACTTATCAGATTTGGATTCTGGTGCGTTGTGGGTAAATATTATAAGGGACTGGATGGGCAAAATAGACTATTTTTGACATGTCATTGATTTATATTTCTGTGCATAGAAATTTTATCTCTTGCTCATCTCCCCTCAGTTAACTCACTGAATCAAGTATACTTGCGTTGCAAGTAACCCACTACTACATATATTTGCATTATGACTCCAAATTTAACAATATATCACCTTGAAATAGTGTAAATTCTGTTTACCAAAATAAACAGGGTGGCATAGTGGTTAGCACTGCTGCCTCACAGCACCAGAGTCCCAGATTCAATTCCAGCCTCAGGCGCCTGTCTGTGTGGAGTTTGCACATTCTCCCCGTGTCTGCGTGGGTTTCCTCCGAGTGCTCCGGTTTCCTCCCACAGTCCAAAGATGTGCAGGTCAGGTGAATTAGCCATGCTAAATTGCCCGTAATTTTAGGTGAAGGGGTAAATGTAGGGGAATGGGTCTGGGTGGGTTGCTCTTCGGAGGGTCGGTGTTGATTTGTTGGGCAGAAGGGCCTGTTTCCACACTGTAAGTAATCTAATCTAACATAGGCCAAGACTTAATACCCTCTCATAAAATTCTATAGCACAAGTTTTCCATCACACTTGCATTAATTCTTCATGGGATCTATTCACTTTGTACAAAACCCCCACTCTTTACTCTTATCTTGCTGGCATTTTCCTCTTCAAGCGTAACCGATTCACTTTGGCAAATTATTATCTGAATCTGCTTGCACCATCTTTTTGGAAAATGCATCCTAGATTACAACAACTGCTGTGTTTAGAAAAGTCTCACCTTCTCTGTTGTTCTAATAAGTTGGCTTTATTGTCAAATGTAGTCACATGAGTACAGTGAAAAGTTTACAAGTTGTCACTTATGGCACCATTTTAGGTGCAAAGGTATCTGGTTACAGATTCTTGAGGATCTACTGACAATTATCTTAAAGTTCTATCCACTGCTTATTGACCCACCTGTCAGTCGAAACTATTCAATCTAGTTTACCCTCTAGATACTCTTCACAATTCTGAGGCCATTAACTGTTCTCTGTTCTTGGGACAGATCCGCCTCTCCACAGAAATGAAGAGCTCATTATTTTATTACCATTTAATTAACTTTCTCGAGACCCTACGTTTTGATGAAGAGTCCCCATACATGAAACTTTAACTGACCTGTTCAGCTTCTCCAACAATTTTTGTTTTTGTTTCAGATTTCCAGTATCCACAGTACTTTGTTTGTTTGCAGCTTGATTGGTAGACTGTTTATCACACAAAACATTGATGCCCTCCACAACCGATGGACAGTAGCAGCAATGTGTACTATTTATGAGATGCAAGGCAGTAACTCACCTGGTCTCTGCAACAATATCTCCTAAACAGAACCCTTCCTCAGTAGCATGGTGGGTGTGCCAAAATAATATAGACCTGAGCAATTTAAAAAGGCTGCACACCACCATCTTCTCATGGGACATGCAATGAAAACAGGCCTGGTCTATGATGCCCATTTCCTATGAGTGAAATTTCATTTAAAATTCGGCAGGAAAAATAAACTCACTCTAATGATGGTACCTGAGCTTCAAGGTAGTTTAACTCACTCTAATGATGGTACCTGAGCTTCAAGGTAATTCATTCTAAGTGAGAAGTTTCAGAAGCATGTCACTAGGATTATTTGACAGCACCTTCCAAATCAATAGCTTCCACATCTTGAAGCTCAAGGCAGCAAATGCATGGGAACACCACCATCTACAATGTCCCCTCCAGGTTATACATCATCCTGGTGTGGAATGATATCACTGTTTCCTGACTGTTCCTGGGTCACAATCCTGGAATGCCTTCTTTATCAACCTTATGGACCCACAAACACTCCTTCATGGATGACAATGGTTCAAGAAGACAGTTTCTGAAATTGATGGACAAAAGATATTTGATGGACAACCGACACGCCATGAATGAATAAAAAAACTACAAATTCTTCCTGGAATGTTTGGAATGAGGTCAGCCACGTGTATCTCACAAAGTATGAATTTCCCGATTGAGGCTCTTAATCTGGTGTAATGAGGGAGTCCTGGCTGACAGATATAAACAGGAGTGTCAAGGGTTCTGCTCACTCTAGGAGCTGGCTCTGAGGTAGCTGGGTCAGTCTTGAACTATGCATATGTAAATGAAAGGCAACTTGGTGAATGGATACCAGCCTTTGTGGAGTCATTTCACTTTTTTGTGCTGAGCCTGAATTAATACTGGCACAAACCGATTGACTGTATTTGAACGATTACCATTCACTTATTCCTTCATGGGCTAGGCCAACATTTATTGCTCAAACCACATTGGCCAGAGACAGTTAAGAATCAACCACATTGTTTTGGGTTTGGAGTCATATACAGGACAGAGCAGGTAAAGATGGAAGATTTCCTCCCATGAAGAACTCATCAATAACAATAGTTACATGGTCACCATTAGGGCAGCTAATTTTTTTATTGAGTTCAACTTTCACTATCTGCCATGTTGGGATTCACACTCATGTCACCAGAGTATTAACATAGGCTTCTCGGTTACTTGCCCAGTGACAATATCACTTGGCCAAAGCCTCCCTAAGCAATCAACACAATTCGAGATATTGTAATGTGAGAATAGTAATGTATGATCATATATTAATAGTGGAGCAACTCTCTGTTCAGTACAGAGTCCAGTTACAGTTGTCACCTGTCCAGCTTTGAAAGGTTAACCAGGAATTGCTAAACAGCAAAACTGATGGTGAAAATTTTCTTTTCCGGAAATGCATCATTTCACATTTTTGTGTCTTGAAATGTAGAGGAATTGATTACCAAATTAACTGAAGATTTTTATTCACATTAATCAATTAAACAAATACCAGAAGCCGAGTTATAAGTGTCTGGCCTGTCTAGTTTTGGACTTGGAGAAAGGGTCCTAATGAACCAGAGAATACAGTCTGCAAGCAGCATAGTATGATATGGCACCCTGTGTTTTGGAACTGTTAGAGTATCTACTCCACCTTATTCCCTAGGAATCCACAGAAAAACACTCTGGTTTGTCTGTCATGTGATGCTGTTGTTCTGCAGGTCAAACATCACCTGCAGCTGATGCACCTTGATACCTGTTTCTTTTTTGTTCAGTGCTTACCTTTCTCATGCTACAGCCCTGGTTAAAGAGTTGAACATCAAACAGCAAAATATCATTGGCAAAAGAAAATCACTCAAGTTCTTCTCAAGGCACCTGTTACAATTAAAGACTGTGGGTGAAGAAACCGACTATTCATAACAGAACTGGAGGGTCAAGGTCTGTTCCAGCCTCAATTCATAGAATGCATCTAATTGAAAAGATTAGGTTGATAATTACCCAGACCACCACCTTCAGTTTCCCGTGCTTCAATTTCCCAAATGTTTGTTTTCTAGTTGGCTGTGTTTTTATCGGGAGATCCCAGGAGACCAAATAAAATGACTTGCTATTATATCGTATCTTTCACAACTCAGAATGTGCCAAAGTGTTTTACAGAAAACAAACTACTTTTAGTGTAGTTGTTGCTGTAACATAAGAAATGCATGAGCTAATTTTTGTGGTAGCCATTGAATACTACTTCAGTAAGGAATAAATATTGACTAGGACTAATACTTCTCCGCTTCCAAATAGGGCCAACTGGTATTTTGCATACAGTTAAGAGAGCTGTTGTTTGACAACTTATCCAAAAGACAGCACTTTAGACAGTGCAGCATTCCCTCAGAGCACCAGCCTTGACGTTTGTGCTCAGAACCTGCTGTGTCACTTGAACTGACAACCCCCCAGATTCAAAAACAAAAGCTCTACTGACTGAATCTCAGTCAGCATGCAAGCAGCCACAAATCTATTGGGTTTCCAATCTTTTCTGACACAAGGCATCCCAGTTGTCCATTTCAGACTGAATGAACCCCTGTGATAGCTCATGGAGGCCTGCCTTCTTGTCTTAAACAAGCTGGTAGTGGGATGTCCCTCAAGATATGTTTTATCAATTATCTCTCCCTCTCTCTCTAATGGATAGATATCTATGGCCCCTTTGTGGATTATTGCTTGATTGCCAAATTCTTATTATGTTGCTCAGAAATACCTCAAACAACTTTAGACAACTTTGGATCACAAGAAAGTGAATTATGTTGAAACTCAGCGCAAACTGAACAGGAAAGCAAAATCAAGACTTGCTCACATGGTAGGTTGAGGCCACGATTGAGCCAATCAGTTACTGGATGTTCCATGTTATAAAATGACAGGCTATTTATGAAAAGTAAAATCGCACATTAATGAATTAATAAAACTGCTTTCATTTAGAATGTCAGTTAAAACCACCTGACCATACTCCAGCTTGTTCAAGTTGTCACCCTTCCTAATATTTTCCAAAAATAAAGCTCAGGACAAACTCCACACCCTACAAATCACTTCCAGTTTCTCCAATTTCACATAGCTCCTTTTTTTAATAAAAAGGTGTGTTTTCTTAACCTTGGGCATTCAAACATTATTAGTATAGTGGCCACAGCAAGTACAATTTAACTGTGGTTTGTCAAAATATAATCATCTTATCCCAAATCTAGCATCTAGTAACAGCACAAAGAGAGGAAGCAGTGGAGTGAGGCAGCTCTGGGAATCCAGGGAGCCTTTGAACAATTCACAAACAGTTGAAAAATAAAAATGGTACTGTCATAAATGGTAAAGGCAATGTTAGCGTTGCATTAAGATGATTTTTACTTGAAGCAGGAAGGATTATCCCAACTATCATAAAATGTTCCGAGAAATTCCAAAATTTACAATCATTGTGACTAAAGCAGATACATAATTCTGATACTGTTCCGAAGAAATAATACTGGACTTTAACCGTGTCTCTGCCCACAATGCTGCCAGACCCGCTGAATTTCTCCAATATTTTCTGGTGAGTGTTTCATATCTCCTAAACATCTCATTAGCAGCATGGCTTGCAAGTTGCCATTCTAATTCTTATCCTATTTATTGAGTTTAATTTTCGTTTCTCGATCTTTAACCGATCAATGTCAATAATGCATTAAGTGAATTCAGATTAAAGACTGTTTATCAGTTGCCCATCTCACAGCTGTGCATATAAGACTAGCAAGGTTGTTTATTTAAACATGGGTTTTATCAAATATTACAAAACTCTTATATCTTAATAATGAAGTTTACCTGCTGGCAATGATTGCGCTCCAGTTCCCTCAGTACAGTTCTCAGTTTCCATAGGAACCTCGCCATCCTGTGCTAATCCAGGTTGCACTTTCCACACAATGGCACCAAATGTCACAATGATGCACAGGATGATTTCTCTCATAGTCCAGGCATTTGGCAAAATCTATCAGTCAGTGAGTGTGTGGTGAGTGTGTGTCACAAACCGATCCATCTGCTGCTTTCTTTTGTCATTGTTGTTTACAACAGAAGATTTTGTGAGGCACTTCCTGTTTGTGACCATTGCTCTCTCAGCTAAAAGTAATGAGCACTACTCTAGTACCCTACGTCAGAATTAACAAAATTACTTACATTGGTTATGAACTGATTTGGAGATGCCAGTGTTGGACTGGGGTGTACAAAGTTAAAAATCACACAACAGGTTTAATTGGAAGCACACTAGCTTTCGGAGCGACGCTCCATCAGGTGGTAGTGGAGGGCTCAACCCTAACCCACAGAATTTATAGCAAAAATTTGCAGTGTGATGTAACTGAAATTATACATTGAAAAATTGATTGTCTGTTAAGCCTTTCATCTGTTAGAATACAGTGATAGTTTCACTTCTTTCATGTGTAAATCACAAAACCATTTTTTCTAAAAGTTGCATTCTCGGGTCAGCTGTTAACAATGGTGATAGCTAGACAATATATTGAAAGTGTTAGCCCCCTGTGTTCTCTGTCTCTGCCAGGATGTTTAGATTTATTCTAATCTAAAAAGTGAGATCACGGAGTTTTACATAAATTCATGCAGTTTTTGAGCTCAGAGTTCTACATGAATGCATGCAGTTTTTGAGCAAAGTACAATGTAATTCTGCAAGTACAAATTCACCCCACAAAATATATGTGTGCATGTGGGTCTTTGTCTGTGTGTGTGTGTCTGTCTGGGTTGGGGGTTGCGAGTGTGAGAAAGTGTATGTGTGTGTGTGTAGTGAGTTCAGAGTGTCTTAAGTCTGTGAGGGGGTGCATTGTGAGTGTGGGAGTGTGTGTGTCTGTAAGGGTGTGTGTGGGTGTCTGTGTGCGCGTCTGTGTGTATTTGTGTCCGTGTGTATGTGTGTATAGGAGTGCCTGTGGAGTGCAATGGTGGTCACCTGTAATGTGACATGAACCCAAGGTCCCAGTTGAGGCCCTCCCAATGGGTACCGAACTTAGCTATCAGCCTCTGCTCGGCCACTTTTCTCTGCTGCCTGTCTTGAAGTCCACCTTGGAGGATGGTCACCCGAAGGTCCGAGGTTGAATGTCTTGGACCACTGAAGTGTTCCCCAACTGGGAGGGAACCCTCCTGTCTGTTGATTGTTGTGCGGTGCCCATTCATCCGTTGTCGTAGCCTTTGCTCAGCTTCCCCAATGTACCATGCCTCCGGGCATCTTTGCCTACAACGTATAAGATAGACAACGTTGGCTGAGTCACATGAGTATCTGCCATGTACAAGGTGGGAGGTGTCTCCACGCGTAATAGTGGTATCTATGTACACACTCTGACACGTCTTGCAGTGCCTACCGTGACAGGGTTGCATGGAGTTTTCTTGAGAGCCAGGCAGCTTGCTTCGAACAACGATCTGTTTGAGGTTTGGCGGTTGTTTAAAGGCAAGTAGTGGAGGTTTGGGGAAGGTCTTGGTGAGGTGCTCATCCTCAGTGATAATGTATTGCAGGTCACGAAGAACATGGCGTAATTTTTCAGCTCCTGGGAAATACTGAACAATGAAGGGTACCCTGTCAGTTGCAGCACGTGTCTGTCTCCTGAGGAGGTCATTACAATTCTTTGCTGTGGCACATCGGAACTAGCGGTCAATGAGTTGGGCATCGTACCCCGTTCTTGTGAGGGCATCCCCGAGTACTTCCAGTTGTCCGTCACCTGAACTGTTTGTGATATCCTGACCCGATAAAGATGCTTTCCATATCTCAGGAAAGATATTATTGCCATAGAGGGAGTGCAATGATGGCACACCAGACTTGATCCCTGGGTAGAGGGACTGTTCTATGAAGAGACATTGAGCAAACTGAAATTGTATTCATTAGACTTTCAAAGAAGGAGAGGTGATCTCACTGAAACCTACAAAATACTTAAAGGGATGGACCAAGGTAGATGCAGATGAAAATTTTCTCTGGTTGGAGTCTAGAGTCATGGGAAAACTTAAAAATGGATGTAATTGAGAACTGAGATGAGCAGAAATCATTTTTTACTCAGAGGGTTGTGAATCTTTGGAAATCTCGATTCTCTAATTCCGGAGGACAGTGGAAGCTCAATCCTTGAGTATATTTGAAGTAGGTAGAGGGTGATAGATTTCTGATTAAAACTAAAGTCATCTTAGTCCTAGAAAGCCATAGGGCTACTCTATCCTTAGAGAGGATGACCGACGGTGGTTTAACCTGAAGATCACTATGCCTCAGGTGAGGGACAATGTTGAGAAGACAGGGCCTTCATTGTAACCTCAGTCAGTTCAGAAATTGAACCTGTTCTGTTAGCATCAAGGGCTACTTCTTAATTTTCAGGGATTTTGTTCTGATTTTCAGGGGGTCCTTTCTCATTCTCACTAACGACTTTATTTGGTGATGCACGTAGTAACGTTACTTCCACTGTTAATGTTGATGCATGTGGTACTTTGACTCACAAAGAAGTAGAACTGGAAGAAATCATCAATATCCTCAGTGATCATTGTCCATCAATTCAACTTAAATAACAACAAACAAGAAAATAATTAATTTCTAATATACCACAGCATTTAAATTGGCATAACAAGTTTAGGTCAGCAACAAAAGGTTTTCTTTTTCAAAGTAACTGACACACACACTTAGTTTATTCGTTTGTGGGATGTGGCCGGCATTTATTGCCCATCCCGAGTTGCTCTTGAGAAGGTGGTAGTGAGCTGTCTTCTTGAACCACTGCAGTCCACCTTCTGTGGGTTGACCCACAATGTCATTAGGGAGGGAATTCCAGGATTTTGATCCAGTGACATCAAAGGAATGGCAATACATTTCCAAGTCAGAAAGTGAGTGGCTTGGAGGGGAACTTGAAGGTAGTGGTGTTCCCATGTGTCTGTTGCCCTTGTTCTTCTGGATGGAAGTGGTTATGGGTTTGGAGGGTGCTGTCTGAGGTTCTTTGGTAAATTTCTGCACTTCTACATAAAGAAAAAACGATCACTCTGAACATGTCTTCCAGTTTGTTGGGGTCACACCCAATGCATTTTCATTACATCAATCAAAGGCTGCAATATTCTAACCAGGCAGTTACTACCAATTTTCAAATTAGCCATGAACTCACTGAATGGCTGAGCAGATTTGATCAACGGAATAGCCTACTTCTACTCCAATATCTTATGCTGTTAAATTGATGTCAATTTGCTTTTGTCCCTGAGTATCACCCTCACCTTAATCTCCTTCCACCTATCGCATTCCCAATGCCCCTTCCCCAAGTCCCTCCTCCCTACCTTTCATCTTAGCCTGCTTGACACACCGTCCTCATTCCTGAAGAAGGGCTTATGCCCGAAATGTCGATTCTCCTGCTCCTTGGATGCTGCCTGACCTGCTGTGCTTTTCCAGCAACACATTTTTCAGCTCTGATCTCCAGCATCTGCAGTCCTCACTTTTTCCCTGAGTATCAGTCAGCTGGACAGTTCAGTCACTTTGGTGCTCTTGTTGGCATGTTGCAGATTTTGTGATAGCTTGTGGAACAGTGGGATACGATTATTGGTTCAGTCTTCTCATTCAGTTTTGGCAACATTCATTTGAAAATATTCATTGCGCAGTGAATTCAGGTTTTCATGGTGTCTGTTCTCCCTTGGTTATAGCTTGTCTCTCTATGTCTCTTCCCATCCGACCCCCTGCAAAACACACAGCCTCCCTCAATCTGCTAACCCTCTCGATCTCACTGTCTTCCACCCATCTTGCAACTACTCCAGCTACTCCTGTCCTCTTCTGTCTCCCCCATTTCTCTCCAACTCTCTTGCAATCTCCTGTCTCACCCAGAGATAGCCTTGGCAATTAAAGTTAAGGATAATCCTAAGAGATTCTACAAGTACATTAAGAGCAAGAGAGCAATTAGAAAGACAAAGTGGGGCGTTTTAAAGATCAAAGAGGTTGTCTTTTTGTTGAACCTCATGAGATGGGAGAGGTATTAAATGAATATTTTGCATCAGTTTTACTACAGAGAAAAAAATGGAGGCAAGAGAACTTAGGGAAATAAATATTAATGTTTTGAAAACAGGAAGAGGAAGTGCTGGAGGTTTTAGAAAATATGAAGGTGGATAAATCACCAGACCTGATTTAGGAGGTTGTGGGGAGTTAGGGAGGAGATTGCAAGGCCCCTTGCAGAAATATTTGTATCATCTACAACAATGGGGGAGGTGCCGGATGACTGGAGCGTAGGTAATGTGTATTTGTTTAAGAAGGGATGTAAAGAGAAGCTTGGGAACTATATACCTGTGAGTTTGATTTCAGTGGTGGGTAAGCTGTTGCAGGTGATTCTGAAAGAGAGGATTTTTATGCATTTTTTAAAATTAGCTCATGGGATGAGGATGTTGCTGGGTAGGTCAACATTTATTGTCTATCCCTAATTGCCCGGAGGGCAGTTAAGAGTCAACCCCATTACTGTGGGTCTGGAGTCACATAAAGGTAGACCTGGTAAGGATGGCAGTTTCCTTCCTTAAAGGATGCTAGTGAACCAGGTAGGGTTTTCCAAAAATCGACAATGGATTCATGGTCATCATTACACCATTAATTCCCGATTTTTGTTGAAGTCAAATTCTGCCATGGTGGGAATATTACCTGAATCTCTGAATTAACAGTCTAGCAATAATACCACGAGGCCATTGCATCCCCCATTTGAAGAAGCAAGGAATGTTTAGGGATAGTCAACATGGTTTTGTGCGATGGAAATCGTGTCTCACAAATTTAATTAAGTTTTTTGAGGAAGTAACCATGAAGTTTGAGGAGGACAGAGCGATAGACGTTATTTACTGGATTTTAGTGAAGCCTTTGACAAGGTTCCACATGGTTCCACTAATCCACATGGGATTCAGAGTGAGCTTACAAATTGGATATAAAATTGGCTTAACAGCAGGAGGCAGAGAGTGGTGGTAGTTGTTCCTTGGACTGGAAGCCTATTACCAGCGGTGTTCCACAGGGATCGGTGCTGGATCCACTTTTGTTTATCATCTACATAAATGATTTAGATGAGAGTATTCAAGGCATGGTTAGTGAGTTTGTGAATGACAGAAAAATTTGCGGTACAGTGGACAGTGAAGAAGGTTATCTATTATTACAAAGAGATCTTGATCAACTGGGTCAATGGACTGAGGAGTGGCAAATGGACTTTAGTTTGGATAAATGCAAGGTATTACATTTTGTTAAAAAACAAGGACAGGACTTATACAATTAAAAGTAGGCCTTGGGCAATGTTGTTGAACAGAGAGACCAAAATTCAAGTACAACATTCTTTGAAGTTTGTATTACATATAGATACGGTGGTTAAGAAGGCATTTAGCACGCTTGCCTTCATTGCTCAGATATTTGAGTTTAGGAGTTGGGACATTAAATTGAGATTATACAGGACTTTGGTGAGCCTCTTCTGGATTATTGTGTTCAGTTCTGGTCACCCTGTTACATGAAGGATATTATTAAGCTGGAGAGGGTTCCGAAGAGATTTACCAGGATGTTGCCTCTCATTTCAACAAGACTCCCAAGGGCCCAATCATTGACTGTAATTGGCCAAGATCCCATTATACTCATAAATAACATTCTTCACTGTTCATTATACCACCAATTTTGGTGTCATTTACAAATTTACTAACCATACCTCCTATATTCTCTTCTAAAGCATTTATGTAAATAACAAACAACAGAGGACTCAACACCAATCCTATTGGAAAAGAGAAATTGAACCAAATGGGAGATTGAGAAGGGATAACCATGTTCTTAGGCTAATAGGTCGGAGTTAAGAAAGTGAGATAGTTGGATTTAGAGAAGAATTTGAGAAAAGTTTGATGAAGGGACAGTCCGAAGAGAACCTGGAACCTTTATTAATGCTCTATAGGCCTGATGTCAATATTGAATCATTGGATGGTACAAAATGAGGCTAGTCAATCATGACTGTAAAGTTCCAGTGAGAAAGATGATGGGAGCCATGGTGACTCAATAGTTCTCACTGGTGCCTCACAGTGCCAGGGACTCGGGTTCAATTCCAGTCTTTGGCAACTGTCTGTGTGGAGTTTGCACATTCTCCCCATATATGTGTGGGTTTCCTCTGTGTGCTCCAGTTTCCTCCTACAGTCCAAAGATGTGCAGGTTAGGTGAATTAGCCATACTAAATTGCCTATAGTGTTCAGGAATGTGAAGTGGAATGGTTCTGGGTGGGTTACTTTTCAGAGGGCTGGTGTGGACTGGTTGGGCCAAATGGCCTGTTTCCACACTATAGGGATTCTATGAAAATCAGCTACACACATACACACACACACATTTTGTTTCCTATAACTCTGGAACATTTCCCCACAAACACATTCAATTCCACTTGATAGTTATGATTAAGTCTACTGTCATTACATCCTCAGGCATTTGTCCTCAGTTGATGTCCTCTGATTGATGCTTCTGGCAGTAGGAACAGTTTCTCCCCATCTACTCTGTACAGGCTCCACATCATTTTGATGTATTGCCCATATATTTCAATTCTATCTGAGGAACAGGAAGTTTAACCCTCTCCTTTTGAAAGTTGATCGGTAGTTCTTGTCTACTTAATTAATGGCAGACAAGATACTGGTATTGCAGGACTACAATTAGTATCACTGTCTCTGGTGGAAGACTTTAGATTAGATTAGATTACAGGCCCTTCGGCCCAACAAGTCTGCACCGACCCGCTGAAGCGCACCCACCAGACCCATTCCCCTACACCTAACACTACAGGCAATTTTAGCATGGTCAATTCACCTAACCTGCACATTTTTGGACTGTGGGAGGAAACCGGAGCACCCGGAGGAAACCCACGCAGACACAGGGAGAATGTGCAAACTCCACACAGTCAGTTGCCTGAGGCGGGAAGCGAACCCGGGTCTCTGGTGCTGTGAGGCAGCAGTGCTAACCACTGTGCCACTGTGCTGCCCATAAATTTCTGTTACCTTCTGATATGGTGACAATAGTTACTAGTTATTCAAATAGTCAATAAATATAATCAAGGAATAAGTTAACAATCAGACCTCAAATCCTGGTTCCACAGCAACCCCAACTTAAAAATATAAATATAGTTCTGAAGAAGGGTCACTAAATGTTAACTCTGCTTCTCTCCACAGATGCTGTCAGATGTGCTGAACTTCTCCAGCAATTTCTATTTTTTGTTTGCTTCAGATCTCCAGCATCCATGCTTGTTTACATTATTTTTAAATACAAATATTGAAAGGAAAATAATGACATTGTGACCAACATTTAGCTGATTGGATCCACAATCCATTCAAGTTCACTTCTGTCATTGTATCTACCCACTTGCCTTGGCTTCTCTTCCTTCCCAACTCCACTCTAATCACATGGATCAGTTAATGCCTCTATAAACACACATTCTCAACAACTGTGGCTCAAATTCTGTTTTTAACTGACCCAAAATTAATTGAATTTTTGCCACAAATCTGCTATCTTTGTTTCTCAGGAGTGGAGGAAATTCTTCTTATCTCTAATTTTGCTCAAGGCTTATAAATGTACTTCTCCATTCCCAGTTTTAAGTGCACTGCCCAAAACGACAAGCCTACTTGGACTTAATTTCTCATTAATTTAAAAGGTTTTAAATAATGAAATCATCCCAGTTTGCTTAGTGTGATGTCAGCAGGCATACGTTACTCATCAAATAGCTTTTGACATCAGTACATAGGCTACTGGTATTGGACAGTTGTCTCTTCAGGTAATCTACTGGATTACATGTATTCAGCATTTTTTTTGATTAATCAGTGATACTCCTGTAATTGTTGTAAAAATGTAATTGCATGTAGCATAGGTGCTTGAAATGAACTACCAATTGACAATGGTTGGAATGTTAAAGGATATAATTCTTGCCAGTATGAACCTTCCAATCCTAACCTATTATCACAAATACATGAATATTCACAACTGTACAGGTAATTGGTGAAACTGCACCTGGAGCATTGTCTCCTAAACTCTTTATTTAAGATCATATATAATTGTCCTTGGAAATGTTTCAGAGAAGGGTCTGAGATGATTCTTGTAAAGAAAGGTGGAGCAGGCTCAGCTGGTATTTACTGGAGTTTGGAAGAATAAATGATGATCATACTGAAACAAACAGCATTCTGAGGGGATTTGATAGGGTAGATATGGAGTGAATGTTTCCCTCCAGTTCATGGGAGATATTTTTCACATCAGAGACGTTGTAAATCTCTGGAATTCTGTTTGAAATATTTTCATCAATGCAGGAATCAAGGGTTATAGAGTGGAGCAGGTATGAGAAGGGGATCGGGCAGAAAATTGGAGCTCGTATCATAGAAACCCTACAGTGTGGAAGCAGGCCATTCAGTCCATTAAGTCCATACCAACCCTCTGAAGAGCATCCCACCCAGACACATCCCCTTAACGCCGCTTTTCCCATACCTAACCTAAACATGCCTAGACAATTTAGCACGACCAATCTACCTAACGTGCACATCTTTGGATTGAAGGAGGAAACCAGAGCACCCAGAGGAAACCAGAGCACCCAGAGGAAATCCACAGACACAGGGGGGATGTGCAGGCTCTATACAAACAGTCACGCAAGGCTAGAATCAAATGCAAGTCTCTTGCATTTACAGGCAGCAGTGCTAACCACTGAGCCATTTTGCGGCCCAAATCTGGGGGGCACAGTCAGATAGTTTTGAATGGCAGAACTGGATCAAGGGAACAAATGGCCTGCTTTCTGCCCCTATTTCTTATGCTCTTATTTTTGCTTCTCTCTTACACCTCCTTTCCCAGTCCAGAATTCATATCTCACTTTTCTCTCCCAGTGTTGACTTTAGATCAAGTATGACCTCAAAATTTGTTGGTACTCCTTCACTCAAAAAATAATGTTTATAACTTGAATGTGCCTTGACAAACTATTGGTATCTTATTGTCAGGCCCCAGCATATCCTGATATGATGCATTCACACACTACTGCAATAGGAATGGAATGGGTTGGAGAGGGATCCCAAGAAACTTACAGGAGGAATAGAGTTTCCTCTCAGGTTCTTTGGGATCTAACTACAGCACATGGAATGCAGCAGTTCAAGGAGGCGGCTCACCATCATTTCCTCCAGAGCAACAAATACTGGCCCCAATGGTGACATCCCCACATCCCATGAATGATATTTTAAAATCTAAGGGCCTTGAAAAAGTCCATTGCAGGAACCACTGATGATAGGGCAGATCTAAGTATATGGGGTATGCCATTTGGTACGGAGATAAAAATTTCTTCAACCATAGAGTGGTAAGTCTGTGGAATTCTCTGCCACAGAAATTGGTTGAGGCCAAAACATTAAATGTTTCCAAGAAGGAGTTAGAGTTCTTCGCCACAAAGGGATCAAAGGGCATGGGGACAAAGCAGGAATAAAGTAATAAAATAAAACAAAGAACTGCAGATGCTGGAGGTCTGAAACATATTAAAAAAAACATAAATTGCTGGAGAAACTCAGCAGGTCTGGCAGCATCTGTAAGGCGAGAAAACTGAGTGGACTTTTCGGGTTTAGTGACTACTGAGTTGGATGATCAGCTGTGATGAGATTGCAGAGAACTCTCATAGTGCAGTGGTAAGTGAGCCAAGAGGCTCGGGTTCTAATCACATGTGTCATAACATCCCTGAAGAAGTTGTAGATCCCTACAAGATTCTGTGTCTTAGGATCTTATACTCCACAACAACCTGATGAAGGAGCAGCGCTCCAAAAGCTAGTGCTTCCAAATAAATCTGTTGGACTATAGCCTGGTATTGTGTGATTTTTAACTTTGGAGATCCTTACCTCTGAGCCATGAGGCATGGGTTCAGGCTCCACCTGCTCCAGACCTGCATTGTAAACAGCAGTGGATGTTAGATCATTTCAAGTGAATTTGAAGTGGATTTTTTTTTGACAAGGCTGGAAGTCAGTGACACCAGGTTACAGTCCAACAGGTTTATTTAAAATTACAAGCTTTCAGAGCATTGCCCTTCGTCAGGTAAAGTGACAGAGAGGTACACAGGCACAGAATTTAAGACAGAGACAGATCAATGGGCTAAAAGATCAGAAGATCATACAAATTGTGGAAGAAAACGCCTTGCCCAAGCCTTGACATAAAATCATGAAGAAGCCATTTTGTCACAGACTGCTAACACAATGAATATTTTATGATATTTTAAGATGTATTCTCAAATAAGCTATGGAATTTGATTTTTTCAAGAAATGACCATGTAATTGCAAGTTTACATTCAGCTCCTCCAGCCCCAGACCAGTTCTGCGGTCATAAGTGATGAACTGGAGTCGAGAGTGTGGTATTGGAAAAGCACAGCAGGTCAGGGAGCATCCGAGGAGCAGGAGAATCAACGTTTCTGGAATAAGCCCTTCATCAGGAATGAGGTTTGTGAGCCAGGGGGATTTATCCCATTTATCTCTCTACCCTCTTGGCTCACAAGCCTCGCTCCTGATGAAGGGCTTATACCTGAAACATCGATTGTCCTGCTCCTTGGATGCTCCCTGACCTGCTGTGCTTTTCCAGCACCACACTCTCAACTCTGATCTTCAGCATCTGCATTCCTCACTTTCTCCTCATAAATGATGAATTGTCTATTGTACTAATTATCTGTTTCTGCCCAGTGTGAACCTGCAGTAGAAGATAACATTCATTTACAGATTTGAGAAATGTAGTCTTGCTATATGTATGTAGCACTTGCACTAACTGACCATTGCCCTTTGGTAACCTTATGACTGCCCCAGGTTGTGTAATTAACTGTCGGTGTGCTTATGATATACTATATAACCTGTGGCAATCTGTATTTTGTTGGACTACATCATATTTCTCTTAAGGAAGGTGTACTTCCCAGGCCATGAACAAAGTTTGTTAATACTTAAGGTCTCAACTCCCGACGATTTTGTTAAACGATCGGCATAAGATTTCATTCCCTATCACAAATGGTGTGAGTGGGAGTGTCGGCAGGCCAAATAATACGTCTCTGCAAGAAATTAAGAGTGTCAAGTGGTGTGAGTAAAGTGTGAACAGCTGAATAACAAGCAAAGGGATGACCTCTAATCTAACTAAACAAGGCAGAGATAATTACAGAAACTAAAAATAAGGTGGTGCTGCAAACAAACCAAATTATTGCAATGACATAATAGGTATAAGAGTTGCATGCCAAGGGTCCAATCAAAGTAATAAGTAATCCAAAACTGTACAAACTCATTAAGGTTGAGATTTCATAACAATTTATCACGATGATGGTGTCACAACAGGGCAGTAAGGAAGATTTTACAGATACAGAAGTGTGGTGGGATCACATGTAGCATGACATGAACCCAAGATCACAGTTGAGGCCATCTTCATGGGTATGGAACTTGGCTATCAGTTTCTGCTCAACCATTCTGCATTGTTGTATATCTTGAAGATTTGGAGGACGGCTACCCAAAGGTCAGGGGCTGAATGTCCTTGACTGCTGACCTGTTCCCCGACTGGGAGGAACAACCTTGTCTGGCAATTGTTGCACAGTGTCCATTCATTCATTGCCATAGCATCTACATGGTCTTGCCAATATACCGTGCTTTGGGGCATCCTTACCTTCAGCATAAGAGATAGACAATGTTACCAAGTCACGTGAGTATCTGCCATGTGGTGTTCCCACGTATCCATGTCAATGATCTGGCATATCTTGCAGTGGTTGCTGTGGTCGGGTCACGTGGTGTTGTGGCCTGTGTTGTCCTGAAGGCTGTGTAGTTTGCTGTGAACGATGGTCTGTTTAAGGTTTAGCGATTGTTTGAATGTAGAGACGAGTTTGGCGAGATGCTCGTCATCATCAATTACATGTTGAAGGCTGTGAAGAACATGGCATACTTTCTCACTCTATCAGTCGTATCCTGTGGCTGTCTTCTGAGGAGGTTGTTGTGGTTTTTCACTGTGGCACATTGGGAACTGGCAATCAATGAGTTGAGCATCTTATGCCAATCTTATGAGAGGTTCCTTCAAAATCTTTCAGTATCCATCGCATTTCTCATCTGAACAGATCCTGTATATGCACAGGGCTTTTCCATTTTTTGTTAAGACATTAAGGGATATGGGTTGAAGTCAGGTGTATGGATTTTTGAGATTTGTAGCTCAGCTTGACTTTCAGGTTGTAGTTTGCTCGCTGAACTGGCAGGTTATCAGGCATTCTGTCACCATGCTAGATAACATCATCAGTGGGACAGAACACCAGCACTTCACCAGAGGCTCATTGATGGTGTTACCTAGCATGGTAATGTAACTTCCGAAAGCAGCAAACCTGCCAGCTCAGCAAGCAAACTTACAATTTTCAGGTATACAGAGTTGGGCTATGGATCAGCCAAAATCTCACTGAAGGGTAGAACAGGTTCTCAGCGTTGAATGTCCTGCCCCTGTTCCAATGTCTGCATTGTTACATCTCTGAACAGGTTGATTTGAAAGAAATATGTTCCTATTGGGTGGCAAACCAGACAAAATGCCGTCTGTTTGCGTATATACTAAGAGCACCGGTAATCAGAAAGAGAAATATAAATTAATGTCACTGGATCGAAATACAAAGAAATGAGACTGGGTTGCCTTTAAGAGCACAGAGCAGGCCCATTGCCGATGATTGACGGGCTTGACCGGACATGACGGATTCTGTCCCACCCACCCGCAAGCCCAGCCAATCAAGAGACGGCGTCCGTGACGAGCGCTCCATGGAGTGACCTCATCCCGAGTGTGGGATGACGTCAAATTCAAGATGGATGGAATCACGGCATCGGCGGCGCACGGCACCAAATTCTAAACCAAATAAAATCATCACCCGAACCCGGGGCAGGGCCAGGCACAGAGGGAGGAAAAGACAGAAAGAGGCCGAGTTCGAGGCGCCGCTTAACCACAGGGTGAGTTAATCCAGCGAATGGATTTCGTCAGTGCAAAAACTGCGAGCGACCGGAAGTTTAGAGTTGTCTGTTGTTTGTGTGTATGTGTGTGTAAGTGAGGACCGAGAGATAGCTGTACTGCTGAAAAAAATGCGGCCTGCTCCTGACGTAACTCCGAGGCGGTTTTCGTCCCCTCCCCCTCTCCCACATCGGCGGCGGCGGTTGGTTTGCAGCTCGACCGAGCCCGCTGCGCATGCGTGCGCCACCCGACCTAACGTCCAGGCGCATGCGCCTCAAGCTCGTGTGTGGCGGAGGGTTGCCGGCGTTGCGCATGCGTTGCCTGCCGCCCCTTCGACGGCCTGACGCATGCGCTGTCGGCGCGTCCCAGGACGTGATTGCCGAAACTACGCGTGCGTCATTAATGTCTCCCACGTGGGCTGGGAAGTGTGTGTGTTTCTGATTGTGTTTGTCGTCTTGTCTTCACAGACGAGAACAAAAATTCAAGAGGTGTGGCAGCGATTTCTGTTTTGCTTTGTACAGATCTTTAGCATTCACAATTCGTCGTTTTAGTCTTTTTAGTATTTGTTTCCTTCTGGTTCCTTAGATGACCTTTAAAAACATGAAGACAAATTGCTGGAGAAAGTCAGCAGATCTAACAGAACTGTGAAGGGGTCACTGGACTCAACATTAATTATGCTTTTTCTTCACAGATGCTGCCAGACCTGCTGAGTTTGTTCAGCAATTTCCGTTTTGGTGTGATTCAGATCTCCCAATGGCTACAGTTATTTGTTTTGTTTTAGAAACCCTTTTTAATCCCATTTTTATCATTGGAACCATTTTGACATTTCAAATATCATTAAAACAAGATCAGTTACATTTAAATGTAAAATGTATCACAAGACTCAATTTGTTTTCCCAAGTGTATCAAACCTCTTTATTGTTGACAATCTGCATTATTTTTGCAGTTCCCCCCCCCCACTCTCAATTTTGTTTGTTATTTTGCTAGAATGTCATGATTCTGATGTAAATGAAATCCAGTTTTTAATGAAAAAGACAAGATGCCCAAATAAACCTGGGTCTAGCTATCGAGAGAAAGCGCAAGAGTTAGAATTTTAAGCCAAATATGACTCTGATGTTCTAACAAGAAAGTGTTTCTTTTATTTTGGATCTGTAGCATCTGCTTTCATTACAGTTTTTAATTAACTGATGTTAGCAGTTTATCACTGAAGTGATGAGCTGCCACTTTGGCGAAAGTCTGTAGTGAAATGCAGAATTTAATCATGGATGTCAAATCTAAAAACTCCAGTGAGATCCTAGGAAAACGTGCTAGAATGTTTTTCTTCCACCATGAAAAGGATGAAATTGCAGTGTAAAATGTAACTGGAAAGTTAATGTGTATTGTTTGTGTAGTACACTATTGTCAGTGGATTGATTTAAGAATTGTTTGCAGTCAAGATAGATTCCTTTAAAAGGGAAAGGAATGACAAACAAATCCAGAGCTGCTTGGATGACATAGAGATAGGAATCATAGAGATCAGGTAGTACAGGTAAATGCTATTGATAACCAGGTTGAATAAAGAAGATTCACAGGAGAAATGACAAAACCCAAAAAGAGAAGCAGAGAGGGAGAATGAATAGAGACTGACAGCCCAACATAAAGACAATCCTAAAATTTTAAAGGCATACTGTTGTGGTGCATTGCTAATCTCTTGACCAGGAGGCCTGAGTTGAAGTCTCATCTGGCCTAGATGTGTGTTCCAACATGTCAAATCTAGTTGATTTTAGATATCTGTAAAAGAATGGTGGGAGGTATAGGCTGATTAGGAAAAAGGAAATTTGCTTAAGAAAGTAAAGTAAATGGCTGATGTACTAAATGATTAGAAACTATGAACAGTATTTCCTTCCATTCAATATGACCGTGGCTGATCCTCATTCTCAATATCCTATTCCTGCCTGTCCCCCTACTCCTTAATGTCTTTAAAATCTAGAAAAAAATTCTGTCTTTTCATTCACATGGCCTTCAGCTTTCTGTGGTAGAGAATTTCACAGATTCACTGCCCTTTAATTGAAGCAATATTTCTTTATTTTTGGGCCTTTTATCTTGTGTCCCCTGTTTTTCCCCAAGTGGGGAACATCCTCCTGACTTTAGATTAAATTCCCTACAGTGTGGAAACAGACCCTTCGGCCCAACAAGTCCACACCGACCCTCCGAAGAGTAACCCATCCAGACCTGTTTCCCTCTGATGAATGCACCTAACACTATGGGCAACTTAGCATGGCAATTCACCTGACCTGCACACCTTTGGACTGTGGGAGGAAACTGGAGCACCCGGAGGAAACCCGTGCAGACTCCACACAGACTGCTGCCTGAGGCCAGAATCGAACCTGGGTCCCTGGTGCTGTGAGGCAGCAGTGCTAACCACTGAGCCACCGTGCCACCCCAAAGTTTGTCCAGCACTGTTGAAATTTTAATTAAATTCCCACTGCCATCCTCCTTGACTCTAATACATTCAGGGCCAGTCAAGTCAATCTCTTTCATACGACAGTTCTGCTATCCCTGATGTCAGCCCAGTGAGCCTCCACTGCTCTCTGTCTCGCGCTCTCTTTCTTTCTGGTAAGCGGCTCCGACCCCACTCCCAGCTCTACACCCACACCAGCTCCCAGCCCTGCCGAGTTTTCACCATCCCCCCAGACCTCCCCCTCACTGAGGACAAACGATCAGTCCTCAGCAAAGGACTCACCTTCGTCCCCCTCCGTCCACGCATCAATGAATTTAATACACGCCGTGACATCGAACAATTCTTCCGTCGCCTCCGCCTCCGAGCTTACTTTCATAATCAGGACTCCCGCCCACCTTCCGAGGACCCCTTCGCCCACCTCCAACACACTGCATCCACCTGGACACCCCGCGCTGGCCTATTACCTGCCCTCGACCTCTTCATTTCCAACTGCCGCCGGGACATTAACCGCCTCAACCTGTCGACCCCCCTCCCCCACTCCAACCTCTCACCCTCACAACGCGCAGCCCTCCAATCCCTCTGCTCCAATCCTGACCTCACCATCAAGCCAGCGGACAAAGGGGGCGCAGTGGTAGTCTGGCGCACTGACCTCTACATCGCTGAAGCCAAACGCCAACTCGAGGACACCTCTTCCTACCGCCCCCTTGACCATGACCCCACCCCCCATCACCAAACCATCATCTCCCAGACCATACAGAACCTCATCACCTCAGGAGATCTCCCACCCACAGCTTCCAACCTCATAGTCCGGGAACCCCGCACTGCCCGGTTCTACCTCCTTCCCAAGATCCACAAGCCTGACCACCCTGGCCGACCCATTGTCTCAGCATGCTCCTGCCCCACTGAACTCATCTCTACCTACCTCGACACTGTCCTCATCTCTACCTACCTCGACACTGTCCTATCCCCCCTAGTCCAGGAACTCCCCACATACGTTCGAGACACCACCCACGCCCTCCACCTCCTCCAAGACTTCCGTTTCCCCGGCCCCCAACGCCTCATCTTCACCATGGATATCCAATCCCTCTACACCTCCATCCGCCATGACCAGGGCCTCCAAGCCCTCCGTTTTTTCCTCTCCAGACGTTCCCAACAGTACCCCTCCACCGACACTCTCATTCGTTTGGCCGAACTGGTCCTCACCCTTAACAATTTCTCCTTTGAATCCTCCCACTTCCTCCAGACCAAAGGGGTAGCCATGGGCACACGTATGGGCCCCAGCTATGCCTGTCTCTTTGTTGGCTACGTAGAGCAGTTGATCTTCCGTAATTACACCGGCACCACTCCCCACCTCTTCCTCCGCTACATTGATGACTGCATTGCGCCACCTCGTGCTCCCGCGAGGAGGTTGAGCAATTCATCAACTTCACCAACACATTCCACCCTGACCTTAAATTTACCTGGACCATCTCTGACACCTCCCTCCCCTTCCTGGACCTCTCCATCTCCATCAGTGACGACCGACTTGACACTGACATCTTCTACAAACCCACCGACTCCCACAGCTACCTGGATTACACCTCTTCCCACCCCACCTCTTGCAAAAATGCCATCCCGTATTCCCAATTCCTCCGCCTCCGCCGTATCTGCTCCCAGGAGGAGCGGTTCCACCATAGAACACACCAGATGGCCTCCTTCTTTAGAGACCGCAATTTCCCTTCCCACGTGGTTAAAGATGCCCTCCAACGCATCTCATCCACATCCCGCACCTCCGCCCTCAGACCCAACCCCTCCAACCGCAACAAGGACAGAACGCCCCTGGTGCTCACCTTCCACCCTACCAACCTTCACATAAACCAAATCATCCGCCAACATTTCCGCCACCTCCAAACAGACCCCACCACCAGGGATATATTTCCCTCCCCACCCCTCTCCGCCTTCCGCAAAGACCGTTCCCTCCGTGACTACCTGGTCAGGTCCACGCCCCCCTACGACCCACCCTCCCATCCTGGCACTTTCCCCTGCCACCGCAGGAACTGTAAAACCTGCGCCCACACCTCCTCCCTCACCTCTATCCAAGGCCCCAAAGGAGCTTTCCACATCCATCAAAGTTTTACCTGCACATCCACTAATATCATCTATTGTATCCGTTGCTCCCGATGCGGTCTCCTCTACATTGGGGAGACTGGGCGCCTCCTAGCAGAGCGCTTTAGGGAACATCTCCGAGACACCCGCACCAATCAACCAAATCGCCCAGTGGCTCAACATTTCAACTCCCCTTCCCACTCTGCCGAGGATATGGAGGTGCTGGGCCTCCTCCACCGCCGCTCCCTCACCACCAGACGCCTGGAGGAAGAACGCCTCATCTTCCGCCTCGGAACACTTCAACCCCAGGGCATCAATGTGGATTTCAACAGTTTCCTCATTTCCCCTTCCCCCACCTCATCCTAGCTTCTAACCTCCAGAAACTCGATCCCCTGACCTGTCCGGACTTGTCCGACCTGCCTAGCTCCTTTTCCACCTATCCACTCCACCCTCTCCTCCCTGACCTATCACCTTCATCTCCTTCCCCACTGACCTATTGTACTCTATGCCACTCTCTCCCCACCCCCACCCTCCTCTAGCTTATCTCTCCACGCTTCAGGCTCTCTGCCTTTATTCCTGATGAAGGGCTTTTGCCCGAAACGTCGATTTTGCCTGTCCTCGGATGCTGCCTGAATTGCTGTGCTCTTCCACCACCACTGATCCAGAATCTGGTTTCCAGCATCTGCAGTCATTGTTTTTACCTATGCAAAAAAAATCCCTAGTTTTAAATACAAATCCTCTTGCAATAAAGCCACTACGCTATTTGCCTTCCTAATTGCTAGCTACATATAGAATCATATATTACAGAAGTGGTTCCTTGGCCCACTAAATCTACACTCATAAAAGAAAAGTTTATTCTAAATCTACATTAATCCCACTTTCCAGCACTTGGCTCAAATCTTTGAATGTAATGACATTTCAAGTGCTTATCCAAGTACTTTTTAAAGACAGGATGCTTGCCTCAACTGCCCTTCCAGGCAGTTCATTCCAGAGTCCTGTCACCCTCTGGGTGAAAACGCCTGTTGATCTTATTGACTGGTGCACAAGGCCATCCACATTTCCCAATAAATCACCATTTGGTACTGTAATATACCTTTCTGTTGGTTACACTGACATGTATTGCATCTGCCATGTGTTTGCCCACTTGCTCATCTTGTTTAAATCATGTCTCCTTGCATCCTCCTCTCATCTCACAATCCCTTTGTGTCATCAGCAAACTTGGAAATGTTGCGTTTGGTTCCCTCATCCAGATAATTCATATGATGAATAGCTAGGGCCAAGATACAGATCCTTATGGTACCCAGACGTTACTGCATGCTCCTCGGGGCAGGGGGAAGACTCATTTATTCACTACTGTTTCTTGTCTGTCAACTAATTTGTGGTCCATGCCAACAGGCTGAGAGGGGCATGGATAGGGTGAATAGCCAAGGTCTTTTTCCTAGGGAGGGGAAACCCAAAACTAGAAGGTGTAGTTTTAAGGTGCGAGGGGGAAGATTTAAAAGGGACCTGACAGGTAACTTTTTTGGTGTAGATGGTGACATGTGTAAAGAACTAGCTGCCAGAGGAAGTGGTGGAGGCAGGTACAATTACAACATTTTAAAAACCCTCAGGATGGGTTTATGAATATGAAGGGTTCAGAAGGGAATGGGTCAAAAGCTGGCAAATGGGACTGGATCATATTCTGATGTCTGCTTGGTGTGGACAAGTTGGACTGAAGAATCTGTATCCATGCTGGATGATTCTTACTCTTTGTGTGATGCCCTCTATCCTGTGGGCTTTAATTTTGCCCGCTAACCATTTCTGAGGGACTTTATCAAAAGCTTTCTGAAAATCCAAATAGACCACATCTACTGGTTCTCTTTTACAAATTTTATTAGCTAAATGCTCAAAATACTCTGGCACATGTTTTTTTTCCAGCATGATTTGCCTTTTCTAAATCCATGTTGGATTTATCCAATTCCATTAATGCTTTCTAAATGTTGTTAGCCTGTCTTTTATAATTGATCCCCCTAGCATTTTGCTCCCTAACTGATGTTAGGTGGACACCTATAATTCTCTGTTCTATCCCAATTAATTGTTTCTAGAAACATTCCCCCAACTGAATTTAAAACTGACTGGACTGTAATTATTGGGCCAATCTTTGCAATTTTTAAAATAATATTTCCAGCAGTTGTCTGAAGCTAAATCATTGTGAAACAAATCCGCAAATTCATTCCTTCCTTGTGTAAGTGGCATGTTTAAAAAAAAATCGTGTTCGTTACAGTCCCACAATGTACACAAGAACTCTCAGGTCCCACTTCTCCTACACTTACAAAAGTTGCATCCTTTATCTTATATTGTCTCTTTATCGCCTTCCAACCAAAATAATCACCTCCGATTTCTCCATTGAAAGTCTTCTGCCACTTATTTGGCCATTCCATCAACTTCTCTAAGTCCTTTCTCTAAGTGCTATGAAGTTCTATGCTACTATCATTCCCCTATTCCAGGACAGAGAGGGGTAGAGTGGTAATGTCACTGAAATGGGAATCCAGGGGCCCAGGCAAATCTCACCAGAGGATGTAATGGAATTTGAACCCAAGCAAGCAGTCTGCAACTGAAAACTAACCTCCGTGTTCGTGATCGTGCAACAATGTTTGAGTGTCATTCCATCTTGTCCACTAATGTCACACTCTTCTCTGGATTTCAGCTCTCTTGTCCATGTTTGAGCTGAGGCTGTAATGTGGTCAGGAGCTGAGTGGCCTTAACAGAAACTAAACTGGGTCACTGCAGGTTATTGCTGAGCAGGTGCTGCTTGATCACACTGTTGATGCACCTTCCATCACTTTATTGATGATCGGGAGTAGACAGATGGGTGGTGATTGGCTGGATTGGATTTGTCCTGCTTTTTTGGATACAGGACATACCTGGCAATTTTCCACATTGTTGTGTAGATGCCAATGTTATAACTGCATTGGAAGAACTTGGTTAGGGTAGGAGCAAGTTCTGGAGCACAGGTGTTCAGTGTAATTGCCAAATACTGTCTGTGCACATAGACTTTACAGTATCCAGTGCCTGCAACTGTTTCTTGATATCAAGTGAAATTAATTGAATTAGCTGAAGACTGATATCTGTCATGATGGGGACTACTGGCGGAGGCCAAGGTGGATCATCTACTTAGCCCTTTGTGTTGAAAATTGCTGTGCATGCTTCAGACTTTTGCACTGATGTTGTTGAAGATGGAAGCCTTTCCATTGTTGAAGATGGAAATATTTGTGAAGCCGCCTCCTCCAATGAATCATTTGTCCACCACCATCCATGACTGGATGTGGCAGGACTGTAGTGCTTAGATTGGATCTGTTTTTATCACTTGCTGCTTACACTGTTTGGCATGCAAGTAGTCCAGTTTAGTAGCTTCAGGTTTTTTCGATTATGCCTGGTGTTGCTCCTGGCATGCCCTCCTGAACTGTCCATTGAACCAGAGTTGATCCCCTTGTTTAATGGTACTGGCTGAGCAAGGGATATGCCAGGACTGGGGTTGCAAATTGGGTTGGTCGCAATTCTGCTGCTGTTGCTGGTCTACAGTGCCTCATGAATGCCCTGACTTGAGTTGCCAGATCTGTTTGAAGTTTATCCCGTTTAGCACAGTGATAGTGCCACAGAAGATTAGGGTGGGTATTCTCAATGTGAAGATGGAACTTGGTCTCCAGAAAAAAACTGTATGCACTGATCACTCTTACCGATTACTATCTAGGCCAAATGCATTTGCAGCTAATGGGTTAGTAACGATGAGGTCAATTTTGTATTTCCTTCTTGTTGGTTACCTCACTACCTGTCACAGACCCACTCTAGCAGCTATGCTCTTTAAGACCTGACTAACTTGATCTGTAGTGCTGTTGTTGAGCCACTGTTCATGATGAACATTGAAAATCTCAACCCAGAGTACATTTGTCACGTCTCTGTGGAATTTAATAAGGCATTTGTTGAGGTCCCACTTGGCAGACTGGTTAAAAAAGTAAAAGCCTGTGTGATACAGGGTAATGTATCAAATTGGATCCAAAGTTGGCTTAGTCACAGAATCATAGGCTGCTATTAAGAATGGAAAACTGTTTCAAGTGGCGTTCTGCAGGGCTCAAGTGTTGGGATCCCTGCTGCTTGTTTTTATGCATCAACAATTTGGACTTGAATATGGATGCATATGTGAGAAATTTGAAGAAGAGACAAAAATTGGCAGTGGGTTGCACAGTGGCTCAGTGATTCTCACTGTTGCCTCACAGCGCCAGCGACCCGGGTTCAATTCCCGCCTTGGGCGACTGTCTGTGTGGGTTTCCTCCGGGTGCACCTGTTTCCTATCATAATCCAAAGATGTGCAGGTCAGGTGAATTGGCCATGCTAAATTGCCCTTAGTGTTAGGCACATTAGTCAGGGGTTTATACAGGGTAGGGGAATGAGTCTGGTTTGGTTACTCTTCGTTGGGCCAGTGTGGACTTGTTTCCATACTGTAGGGAATCTAATCTAATCTAATCTAATTGTGTAGAAGGTAACTATAAGCTCAAATGATATAGATGAATTGGTGGACTGGGCGGCAAAGTTGCAGATGGAGTTCAGCTTTAAGGTAATGCATTTGGGGAGGTCAAATAGTAAAAGGAAATTCAAAATAAATTTGAAATATACTGAGAGGGAGAGATGAAGAGAGAGATCTTGGTGTACAAGTGGTCCCTAAAAATAGCAGTGCAGGTAGATAAATTTGTAAAAGATATATGGAATGCTCTCCTTCACTGGCAGAGGTATGGAGTACAAAACTAGGGGAATAATGATGAAACTGTGTAAGACACAACCAGAATATTGTATGCAGTTCTAATTGCAACATTACAGGTTGCTGCATTGCTTTGGAGAGAGTGCAGAGAGGATACCCTACAATGTTGTCGGGCCTGGAGAATTGCAGCTTTTAGGACAGACTGGAGAGGTTTGGATTGCTTTTCTTGGAACGGAGAAGGCTGAAGGGTGACATAAAGTCATAGAAATGTACAGCACGGAAACAGATCCTTCGGTCCAACTCGTCCATGCCGACCAGATATCCCAACCCAATCTAATCCCACCTGCCCGCACCTGGTCCATATCCCTCCAAACCTATTCATATACCCGTCCAGATGCCTTTTAAATGTTGCAATTGTACCAGCCTCCACTCCTTCCTTTGGCAGCTCTTTCCATACATGTACCACCCTCTGTGTGAAAAAGTTGCTCCTTAGGTCTCTTTTATATCTATCCCCTCTCACCCTAAACCTATGCCCTCTAGTTCTGGACTCCCCGACCCCATTTGTATATTTATTCCGTTCATGCCCCTCATAATTTTGTAAACCTCTGTAAGGTCACCCCTCAGCCTCTGACATTCCAGAGAAAATAGCCCTAGCCTCTTCAACCTCTCCCAATAGCTCAAATCTTCCAACCCTGGCAACATCCTTGTAAATCTTTTCTGAACCCTTTCAAGTTCCACAACATCTTTCTGATAGGAAGGAGACTAGAGTTGCATGCAATATTTCAACAGTGGCCTAACCAGTGTCCCATATAACCGCAACATGACCTCCCAACTCCTGTACTCAATACTCTGACTAATAAAGGAAAGCATATCAATCGCCGCCTTCACTATACTATCTACCTGCGACTCCACTTTCGAGGAGCTATGAACCTGCAGTCCAAGGTCTCATTGTTCAGCAACACTCTCTGGGACCTTACCATTAAGTGTATAAGTCCTGCTAGGATTTGCTTTCCCAAAATGCAGCACCTTGCATTTATCTAAATTAAACTCCATCTGCCAGTTCTCAGCCCATTTGGCCCGTCTGATCAAGATCCCATTGTAATCTGAGGTAACCTTCTTCGCTGTCTATTACACGTCCAATTTTAGGTGTCATCTGCAAACTTACTAACTATACCAGATATCCTAAACTAATCTAGGCTCATTTGTCAGCATTTGGCCCATATTCCTCTAAATGTTGTAATTGTACCAGCCTTCACCACTTCCTCTGGCAGCTCATCCATACATGCACCACCCTCTGCATGAAAAAGCTGTCTCATAGGTTCCTTTTAAAATTTTTCTCCTCTCACCCTAAACCTATGTCCTCTAATTCTAGACAGCCCCACCCTAAGGAAGAAACCTTGTCTATTTATCGTGTTCTATGCCCCTCACTATTTTATAAACCTCTTATTAGGTCACCCCCTGCCTCCAATGCAAAATTATACAAAATTGTGAAGGGTATGGATAGAGTAGACAGGAGGAACCTGTTTCCCTTGGCAGAAAATTTAAAAACCAGGGGTCGGTCGTAGATTCAAGCTACGTAACAGAAGGATGAGAAACCATAAGGAAAAGCTTAATTTATGCAACGGTGTCTGCAATTTGCTGCCTGAGTTGGTGATGGAGGCAGAGACCCTGAACTCTTCTAAAAATTATCTGGATCTGCATTTAAAATGCTGTAAGCTGCAGAGCTATGGGCCATATGCAGGAAGATGAAAAGGCATCTGAGTTTCTTTGGGTTGGCATGGGCAACATCAGCTGAATAGCCCCCATCTTTGCTGTGTAATTTCTATGGTTCTGTTTTGCATCCTTGCCACCCTCAGTGCTTCCTTCAAGTGTTGCTCATCACGGAGGAGTGCTGTTGTGTCAGCTGAAGGATGATAGTACCTGATAAGCAGCAGGAAGTTTCCTTACCCATGTTTAACCGGAAGCCATAAGACTCCGTGGGGTCCAAGGTCAATAAGAGGCCTCCCGAACCTCTGTTGGACAGGAAATATCAAGGGATCATGATGGTGGTATCTGGCACATTATTGCTTGACTTGTCTGTGAGATAGCACTCCCACATGTTATTAAAGAGGACTTCGCAGGGTCGACTCTGTAGTTACGGAGAAACTAATTCCACTCAAACTGTTTGAGGAACAGTGAGTGCAGTTTTAAAATGTTTGCAAACAAAACAAATTGGAGGTGGAAACTTTCACACAGCAAATAATTACAGTATGGAATGCACTGTGTAGAAGTATGGTGTGGAGGCAAGTTCAACTGAGATATTCAAGAAAGCATTGGATGATTAATTAAAATAGAAACAACATGCAGTATCATGGGGTAAAGCAGGACATTGGCACTCAGGCACGTTGGGCTGAATGGTCTATTTCTGCAACATAATGAAGATTCTGACTTTAAAGTCAGAGTCTAAACAGATAATGCAACAAAAGTGGAGTTAGGTACCCTGAAGAGAGCATTGTAGCAGTCTTAAACCTGAGCAGCAGTATTGTATAGTTATATAATGTAAGCAATTTCAATCCACTGAGCTTGTTTATTGAATTTCATTACTGGCAGAACCAGTTTTAGAAGAAGGTAGAGGATGGCACTACATGCTAGGCAGTATATTCAAAACATCAACTCTTAAAGGGCATGATGCATTTTTACAATCAGGAGTGTTTAACCACCTATTAATTTGTACACTCTCTTGTGAATTGTGAATTAATTAATGAAAGAGCATTTGGATCTTATGACCATTTTATTCTGCCAGTCAACAATTCATGCATTTGCAGTGGTACTGTATGAATATCATCCCTCCTTTATTATCTGTTTAGGACTATACCTTTTGACTTGACATAGTGTTGCAGTGAATGTAGAAAATCTATTGTGGAGTTTATGTTCCATACCTATAATAGCACATAATAAATTAAATCAGACTTTCCAGTTTGCTGTGGTTTTTGAAGCTATCACCCACACTTAGATGTTACCATCATTCTGACTTTTTTTTGTGATGTGCTACATTTGAGAACTTGCTATTGGTAAAAGTAGGCCAATGGTTAGTCATGGAGACAGTTTGGGAATCAAAATTTGTGGAAAAACCCATGGTTGTGGTCTCCGTTCAATTCCAGTAAAATTAATGAGGAAATGCCTATTGGGTTCCCGATTTATTATATGTCACAATTCAAAAAAAATTGGCATTTGAAAGGTGCATTCCAAGTTTTGATGTCTAATTTTTGTTGGTTTGCAATGAAAATTGAAATTGCATCTTGTGACTGTGTCTATTTTTAAAACAAATGGAATTTTAAAACAAATGGCTTATCTTCCGTGTGATCAATCACATCCAAACTTTCTATATTAATTTCTGGGTTGTCGGCATCGCTGACAAGCAACATTTGTTTCCACCTCGAATTGCCCTTGTACTGAGTGGCTTGCTGTGGTTCTGGAGGCCATGTGTAGGCCAGACCAGATAAGAGCAGCAGAATTCCCTCCCTGAAGAATATTTGTTTGAGTTTTTTTTTAACAACGATTGAAAGTTTAATGTTAATGTCGCTGAAACTCGCTTTCCAATGCAGATTTATTAATCAATTTTTAATTCTACTGTCAGCAGTGATGAGATTCGTCATTAGCTGTATGCCACTGTGTTCCCCCAAATGGTCAGACAGCCTCCTGCCACCTTTTGACAAGATTCTTGAGTCATTGATCCTTAGCCTGGTTGACTAGTTCTATTTGGGACACTAAATGCGCAGTGGTCTCACCACACTAAAGTAAATAGCCAGCAACTGAGAAGATCCAGTTTTAGAGATTCTTCCTGGCTCCTGGCCTCTGAATTTTCAAGTTTACTTTAATATTGTCACATGATGCGTGGGGGGAAAATACATCTTTAACTTATAGCACAATCATTGGCAAATTATTGTGGAATGTGGAAAAATGAGTGTCTACTCCACATTAGCAACAAGAATAGATAAGCAGTATAGTTAGCTCGCTGAGCTTGAAGGTTTGTTTTCAGATGTTTGTCACTGTATTAGGTAACATCATTAATGAGAATCCATGGTGAAGCGCTGATGGTATGTCCCGCTTCTCTTTTTATAGGTCTTGGTTTTTTAAGGTGGGTGATGTTATTTCCGGTTCTTTTTTTTCAAGGAAAGGTAGATTGTTTGTTGTATCATGAGGTGAGTTGATGTGTATATGCACACAAATATTTAAAGGTTAAAAAGAATGTTGCATTGCTACTTATGATCGTTTGGGACTTCATATCATGAACAAGTTTGAATGAAATTGCGTTTCAATCGGAAATATTTAATAATTGTTATCTTCAGTGTATTGCTTTTTCATTGTCTGGATGTATTTAAGATTTTTGGACCAGTTAAATTTGTTGGTAGTTGAGGATCAAAGAAATTGTGATAAAATTGCAAATGCATTGATCAATAGGGAAATATGGTTGTGACATGATATGACTTTTTATATTGATCACGAGAGCAACATTTGTAAAGAGAAACATAAGGCAACTAGACTCTTATTTTACTGCTGGTCTCAGGAAGGAAGACAATGCCAAAATCCAAATGATAGTCTCAGAGGATGGCTTAATGGACTGCTCATGATTTAAACTGTCAAAGACTGTTTCCTTTATGGGAGGAGAACTTCAAGTGAAATGAATCACTGAACTTGGAAAGAACTATTTAACAGTCTCACTAAATATTAGTCTCATTTCATGAGTTGTTTCCTGTTGTGAAGATCATAGGGGCTAAATTTTGCCTGTAAAAGGCCAGATCTGTGTGTCAGTATGTTCAATGCAAAAATAATGGAAATTGAGATGAGTATAGGATTAATTCAGATATTCTGCTCAATGCAATCGGGGAAATCTTCAAGCGTAGAAGGGATGTCATGCAGAATGACACACTTTATGAAGCAGTTGAGGAGAAATCTAGTTCAGCCATTGACACTATTGAGAGAACTGCTTTCAAAACTTGTAACCAGGTTGTTTAAACAGGGGGAAGAGAAATCTGAAACTAAGATAGAGCCACAACGTTTGCAGTCAATTAGCATCTATACTGCCACAGCAATTCTTTATTTCTTTTTAGTTATTATGTCACTAAGGACTTTGAAAAAACCAAATTATTTTACAATGGGCAACACCATGTGGGCAACAGAGATCTTGGAATATGTACAAATTCAATGAAGTGTCTGGCCCTGTGACTTGTTCATAGTAACAGATTGCTACTGAAATTGGACTGAAGTAATGTTTTTGTATATAAACAATATATCTCAAAACCTATGGATGGATTTCAACAACACTAATCACACACATACACAAACGCTTGTGTATTGATCCAGTTAACATTAGGAGATAAGGCAAGTGCTTTCAAAGATATTCTGTACTGTTTTATTTCAAACATTTCTGGGATGTCCGGACTGTTGTGGATTGCCTCAGTTATTAGATTAGATTACTTACAGTGTGGAAACAGGCCCTTCGGCCCAACAAGTCCACACCGACCCGCCGAAGCGCAACCCACCCATACCCCTACATTTACCCCTTTAACCTAACACTACGGGCAATTTAGCATGGCCAATTCACCTGACCCGCACATCTTTGGACTGTGGGAGGAAACCGGAGCACCCGGAGGAAACCCACGCAGACACGGGGAGAATGTGCAAACTCCACACAGTCAGTCGCCTGAGTCGGGAATTGAACCCGGGTCTACAGGCGCTGTGAGGCAGCAGTGCTAACCACTGGGCCACCGTGCCGCCCACTTATTGTTAGAATGTGTCACAGCTGTCAAACTGTGAGCAGAATTTTCAAAGTTGGTTGCTGGATTTGGATTCAAACCTCCTTTGTATGATGGAACCTCTAAAATGATTTACTTGTTCAGATTTGTGGTTGCACTATCAGACATTGATTTAAAGGAAGAATTGTGGAAGGTTAACATTTACAGGGCATTGCAGAGGTGTATGTTCTAATGGGTGCCCTCTTTACTAGTTGGGAACTGTTGTTTTTCTTTCAGTTTGAAAAACAGTGTAACATCTGATGGGCTTAGTATTGTGATGATGCTGCTCCTTTAACAAGCTTATTATTTCTTGGTTTTGTTTTTGGAGGGAATCATAAAGGCAGAGGTGTCGATGTCTGAACTGGCTACTTTAATAATAGCTAAGAAATTGACAGTATTACAGTTGCAGAACACTAATCACACACATTGCAGGAAGACATTTGAGGACTCATCTACTGAGGTAATATGGGCTGAGATAAGAAACAGGGAAGGAGAGATTACCCTGTTAGGAGTTTTCTATCGGCCTCTGAATAGTTCCAGCGATGTAAAGGATAGGATAGCAAAGATAATCCTTGATGGGAGCAAGAATGACAGGATAGTTGTTATGAGGGCCTTTAACTTTCCAAATATTGACTGGGAATACTGTAGTTCAAGTACTTTAGATGGGTCAGTTTTTGTCCAATGTGTGCAGGAGGGTTTCTTGATGCAGTATGTAGACAGGCCAACAAAAGGCGAAGCCACATTAGATTTGGTACTGGGAGTGAACCTGGCCAAGTGTTAGATTTGGAGGTAGGTGAGCACTTTGGTGATAGTGACCACAGTTTGGTTATGTTCACTTTAGTGATGGAAAGGGATAGATATATACCGCAGAGCAAGAGTTACAGCTGGGGGAAAGGTAATTATAATGCAATTAGGCAAGACTTAGGAAGCATAGGATGGGGAAGGAAGCTTCAGGGGATGAGGTCAGTTGAAATATGGAGCTTATTCAAGGACCAGCTACTGTGGGTCCTTGAATAAATATGAACCAGTCAGGTAGGGAGGAGGTTGTTGAGTGCGGGAGCCGTGGTTTACTAAGGAAGTTGAATCTCTTGCAAGAGGAAGAAGGCGGCTTATGTTAGGATAAGATGTGAAGGCTCAGTTAGGGTGCTTGACAGTTACAAGTTAGCCAGGAAAGATCTAAAGAGAGAGCTAAGAAGAGAAGTCTTTGGCATGTGGGATCAAGGAAAATCCTAAGGCTTTCTATAGGTCTATCAGGAATAGAAGAAAGACTAGAGTAAGATTGGAGCCAATCAATCATAGTAGTGGGAGGTTCTGCATGGAGTCAGAGGATATGGGGAAGTGCTAAATGAATACTTTGTCTTTTTGTGTGAATACTGAAGAAATGTGGTCAAGGAGAATACTGATATACAGGCTTTTAGACTAGATGGGATTGAGGTGCATAAGGAGGAGGTGTTAGCAGTTTTGGAAAGTGTAAAATTAGATATGTCTTCTGGGCTGGATGAGATTCTCTGGGAAGCCAGGGAGGAGATTGCCAAGCCCTTGGCTTTGATCTTTTTGCTGCCATTGTCTACAGGAATAGTGCCAGAAGACTGGAAGATAGCAAATGTTGTCCCCTTGTTCAAGAAGGGGAGGAGAGACAACCCTGGAAATTATAGACCTGTGAGCCTTACTTTGGTTGTGGGTAAAGTGTTGGAAAAGGTTATAAGAGAGGATTTATAATCATCTCGAAAGGAATAAGTTGAGTAGGGATAATCAACACGGTTTTGTGAAGGGTAGGTTGTGCCTCACAAACCTTTATTGAGCTCTTTGAGAAGATAACCAGACAGGTGGACGAGGGTAAAGCAGTTGATGTGGTGTATATGGGTTTCAGTAAGGCATTTGAGAAGGTTCCTCACGGTAGGCTATTGCACAAAATACGGAGGCATGGGATTGAGGGCAGTTTAGCGGTTTGGATCAGAAATTGGCAAGATGAAAGAAGACCGAGGGTGGTGATTGGTGGGAAATATTCATCCTGGCATTCAATTACGAGGGGGGTACCGTATGGATCTGTTTTGGGTCCACTGTTGTTTGTCATTCATATAAATGACCTGGATGAGGGTCATTTGCGGATGACACGAAGGTTGGTAGAGTTGTGGATAGTGACGAAAAATGTTGTGGGTGACAGAGGGACATAGATAAGCTGCAGAGCTGGGCTGAGAGGTGGCAAATGGAGTTTAGTACGGAAACATGTGAGGTGATTCACTTGGGAAGGAATAACAGGAATGCAGAGTACTGGGTTAATGGTAAGATTTGTGGTAGTGTAGATGAGCAGAGAGATCTGTGTCCAGGTACATAGTGTTGTTAAGAAGGCGTAAGGTGTGTTAGCTTTTATTGGTAGAGGGGTAGAATTACGGAACCATGAGATCATGCTACAGCTGTATAGAACTCTGGCACAGCCACATTTGGAGTAGTGCATACAGTTCTGGTCACTGCATTATGGAAAAAATGTGGAAGCTTTGGAAAGGTTTCAGAGCAGATTTACCAGGATGTTGCCTGGTATGGAGGGAAGGTCTTAAGAGGAAAGGCTGAGGGAATTGAAACTGTTTTCATTCGAAGAAGGTTGAAAGGTGATTTAATTGAGACATAGAAGATAATCAGAGGATTGGATAGGTTGGACAGTGAGAGCCTTTTTCCTTGGATGGCGATGGCTAGCATGAGGGGATACAGCTTTAAATTGAGGGGTGATACTATAGGACAGATGTTAGAGGTAGTAGTGGTTTCTTTACTCTGAGAGTAGTAGGGTTTGGAATGCAGTTTAAGGGCATTTAAATGGCCATTGGATAGGCATATGGAATAGTGTAGGCTACATGGGCTTCAGATTGGTTCCACAGGTTGGCGCAGCATGAGGCCTGTACTGCGCTGTTATGTTTTATGTTCTATGCTGCCTAAATAAACATAAGAAAAAAGCTTTTGGATTTTTTAAACACTTGTACAATGAAAGGGGAGTGGCCAGTTCTGAGTTCAGGGTTTTTTTTCCTAGTTTTGGGTTAGTTTTACCTGGGGGAGCAAAAGAAACCGCTCATGCTGATACTTTCTCTCTCTGACATCTCTCTCCTTTTAAGAACCTGTGTTTGAATTTACCTTTTTGCCAAGGGGTGTGTTTATGGGATGTTGCAGGAAATCGGGACAGGTCTTTCATTTTTGTCAGTTGAGTTTTCAAATAGTTATGTTGTTCTAAATTCAGTTTTGTTTATTGCCAAGTCGTTTGACCAGCTGTATCACTGCAGGAATATCCACCTAACACCAGCTTAAAACAACAAGAAAAGTTAGAGTCTCGACTACCTTCTTGAAATGTTTTGAGGGGGGTCTGGGGTCAGGTCTAGTCCATAATAGTATTACTTGAGAAATAAATCATTTATTTCTCAAAATCTGCCTGTTTATAATTTTAGCATCTATCGTTGAAGAAAAAGTTCATAAATTCCAATTTTATTCCATTGTGAAATCCCAGTTTAGTATGCAAGTTTTATTGCAATATTATGACTGAAGTGAAGTTTCTGCAGTTGCATGTGAATGGTAGTTAGACTGTGTAGACATCCTGGAAGGTGTAGCCTATTATCTCAGTGAAAGAGCCAGTGCTGGTTTATTGTTTTAATTGACAGCATTTTTCAAATGTTTTCATGCAAATCTAGAGGTCTTCACTTTTAGTACAAAGAATAGCTTTACCATAATGTATTGAATAATTGTTCCCACTGTTTTATCATAGTTGAAGAATTTTTATCATATCCTCTCCCTCCGAATTCTCTCATCCGACCCATGCCAGCACAGTCACCATCCTCCTCCTTTCCCCCTCACACCAACTCCGTCCCCTCCCTCACCAGAATATTCCCATTCCACCATCACTAGAACTTGCAGTTGGCAACAATTATTATTGAAGAAACATAGAAAAGATTTGCATTTATACAATGCCTTTCATGCCCTCCAGGTATTCTGCAGTGGTTAGATTAATCTCCAGCACCTGGTGGCTTCCACCACAGATTTAAAGAAAAATGTATGAGAAAAATTAGATTTGTTGTTTATAATTTTTCAACTTCCTTCAGATTCAGGATATGAGATGGCTTTTTAAAAAAAGCACAGAGTTGGAGGTGACTTTGTGACACAGGCCAGAATTAGTTTGACAGTGGGAAAGGATAAAGGAAATATCCTTTTAAAATCATAGCCTACAGTCTAGATAGAGGCCATTCGCCCATCAAGTCTACACCAACTGTCCAAAGAGTATCTTGCCTCACCCCAGTTCTGAGGAAGGATCACACTACCTGAATTGTTAACTCCGATTTCTCTCCACAGTTGTTGCCAGATCTGTTCAGCTTTCCTAGCAATTCTTATTTTGTCTACCATTTACTGACCCTCACTTCCCCCTTCAACACCATAATTCCAAATCAGCTCCACACTCCAAGATCTAGTCCTCATTCTGTGACTGGATCCTCAATTTCCTGACCCGCAGACTGCAATTAGTAAGGTTTGGCGATAGCACCTCCTCCATGATAATCCTCAACACCAGTACTCTGCAAGGCTGCCTAATCAGCTGTTATTATACTCCTTACACACTCACGACTATCTGGTCAAATTCTGATCTAATTCCATTTACAAATTTGCTGATAACTCCACTGTACTGGGTTGGATCTCAATCAAAGACCAGAGAGTACAGAAAAGAGAGAGCTTAGGTATTGGGTTCTTTTACTCTTGAGGTTCTTACACACTTGATGCAACTGCAACACACCAACTTCTGTGAACAAACAATCAAGGTTATTAAACACAGTACAGGCTTTCTGGAGAAACTTTTAACACATACCTCAGAGCTTACGGGGTCGTGGCAAAAAGCTCTCTCTGATCAAAGGAAACAGTTAAAGTTCATTTAAAGTTTGTACAAGCTAGGTAACCCCTGCCCAAGATCACAAGAAATTAGAGTTGTGAACATAGTCCTATGCATCACAAAAGCAACCTTGCTTCCAATGACTCTGTCTGCACTTCCCACTGCCGTGGGAAAATAGCCAACATAATCAAAGACCCATCCCACTCTGGTTATACTCTCTTCCACTCCCTTCCATCAGGCAGAAGATGCAAAAGTTTGAAAACTTTGGTACCAACAGAATAAGCAACAACTTCCCAGTTGTTACCAGATTCATACCTCATACTCAGACCTCTCATATAGTAGAGTTTATATTTCTCTGTACCTTCTCAGTAACTGTAATACCATTCTGTATTCTGTTCTATTACCCTGATGCACTTATGTAATATATGACTTGTGCAGGATAGCACGCAAAGCAATACTTTTCACTGTATCTCAGTACGTGACAATAATAAATCAAAAGCAGTTTTGAGTGAAGAAAAAACAGCAAGTTATAAAGGTCAGAAGTTACAAATGGATATAGATTAACTATATGAGTACAACTACAGAAATTATGTGAACTCATCAATTTGGATCCAGTATGTAGTTTCTTAGATTTGAAGAAATATTTCAAAGGGCTGTGGACAAGCAATGCAGATTTGACAAAGGGTCAGTTAGACTCGAAACGTTAGCTCTTTTCTCTCCTTACAGATGCTGCCAGACCTACTGAGATTTTCCAGCATTTTCTCTTTTTTGGTTTCAGATTCCAGCATCCGCAGTAGTTTACTTTTATTTTAATGCAGTTTGGGTACCTTGGTACGTAAATCGCTATAATACGTACACAGATTAAAATCAGTTTTTATTCCAAAGTAGAAATCTAAAAAACCTATTTCTCCCAGCTGGAATGTGCATTGTGCAGTTTATAAGATCAAACCTTTACAGTGCTTTTGCACCTCTCTCTGATCTGGTTCTGGTCAACATTTATCCAGGGTAATTATCTTCGATCCAATCACTGACTGGATCACTAATCAATTAGATGATTGATGTAATCTTCCTGTCATCATCCCAACGTTTGAGATATTCAAACACATTACACAGATTGCCAGAATTATAAAGCATTTCTGTTTCTCCTGAATGTTCCAAGGATTTGTGTGAGATACGATTGTGAATGTTCTAACAATTATACTTGCAAATTTTCACACTGGGGTATGAATCAAAAAATATGGTTTAAAGTTGGTAGAATTTTCATATTGTCTGGAATTATACCAGATCATCTTTTCTTCATGTTGATACTTTTCCAAGTTTTGCACTTGTTTGTGATCACCTAACATAAAGGTTTAGTAATTTGAAGCAGCAAATTCGTGTTAAAGCCTACCTAGCCCCCGAAACGGCTCTGAGAATTTTTTAGTAGAATGATGGTCCCATTATCTTGCTGCAGAACTTTATCTTGCTTCAGGAGCTACATTTGCACATATGCATTTTCTGCTCTATAAAGATCTTCCTAAATTTGGTGAAAGATAGTGGCTTGATCTCTTTTGTTAGCAATTTGAACAGTTTCAAAAGCTCATCTAGGACCCATAACATGAGCAAGAGTCAACTTTGAATTGTGTTTTGAATACTTTAATGGCTGGCTAACCTTTTTGTTCTTGGATCTTTTCTTTCACCTAGGAAATCTGTATTCTATCGGTTTCTAAATTTTTAAATATCTTGAATTTTTGGCTTTCCACAACATTTCTTGCTTCTCTTAATTACACACACACACCATATCAGAGAGGAGTATTACTTCACGGTAGAATACGTATAACAGTGCAAGTAAAAGGAATTTTGCAGAAACCTACCAGAGTCAGATCATTGTCACTCTTTATATAGAGGATTTGCAGAACTGTTTTAAGTGCCCTGTTTCCCTACATTGGAAACATTTTGACCCTCTGTTATGCAATCTTGCCTTCTGTGTTCGTTTCTTGTTCTATAGCATTAGTGCTTTAAAATGGATGCGACAGCATTTCCTGCTTTTTGCGTTTTATTTTTGCAGGCTGTCTCTTTCAAATCCACCAAACTAATGGACTCATACAAAGCCTTGATATAGCCATAGATTGCGGCCTGCTTTTGCACACACTATTCAGCTTCCCAGAATATATAGAACATAGAACAATACAGTGCAGAACAGACCCTTCGGCCTTCGATGTTGCGCCGACCTGTGTCCTTATCTAAGCCCATCCTTCTACACTATCCCATCATCATCCATGTGCTTATCCAAGATTGGACCACTTGCCCGGGTTTTACACAAAATAAGACTAAGAACTGCAGATGTTGGAAATTTGGAACAAAAACCGAAATTTTTTTTCAAAATTTTACATTACCTTATGTCTGACAGCTTTTCATTGCTTGTTTGCAAATGAGTTAATCGTTCAATGCACCATAATCACAAAAACTGGCTAACCTTTATTGATCATTAAGGAACAATTCAATGAAATTGAGGACCACCAAATCACAGTTAGTTGCTTTGAATGTTCTGATTTGGGCTGAACTAAGCACCAAATGCTTTAGAATAGTTTCAAAATCTACAGCGAAATCTTCTAACTTCTTTTCAAGAGAGTGTCATCTGCACTGGTCTCCACTGCCAACAGTAACGCATTAACCTGGTGCTTCTGCATTTTTCAGAAGCCAGAATTGTTAGATCACTCTGGAATTGACATTTCCAAATCTCTTTATACTGGTCTGCCAAAGGTACTTAAATGGCTGCAGAAGAGACAGCAACTGCCCAAATGGTGCTGACATTATGACCATTTCTTAGAAACGTTTTTTCAAGTTTTCTTCATTGAAGAACTCCTCTTTCATTTGTGCCACATGGGTTTTGTCCTTGAAACTAATGTTACGTTAAATTGATTGTATCTGAATGTCTCTTTTGGTAACTTCTGGCCTAGTACATATTAGGAAGGAATCCTCTAAGAGTGACAGTGATCTGACTCTGTTAGGTTTCTGCAAAAATTCCTTTTACTTGCACTGTTATACGAATTCTACTGTAAAGTAATGTCCCTCTCTGATATGGTGTGTGCGCTCTTCTTGGAAAGTAGCACATGACTGCCAATATTACAGTTATGTCATCGTATACATTGCTGTTTTACACTGCTGAGTCAAGGCTGCCCCAGTAAAGATTGATATTAACTTGCGCAATTCTAGTGCAAATATGGATTGACCAAATGTAATGATTAGCAGATTTTCTAAAGTGTCCTTTAGGCTAAATAGATCATTTAAGTTAGATTAGTTGTGATACCTTCAGCTAGGAGAAAAATGCAGAAGAAATATGTACATTTTTTTTATCACCTTCGCAACCTCTCTCTTTACAGTTGAATTTACTGTTGGGTATGCAGATTGGAGCTGACAATTTATACATAGCAATAAGATTTATGATGGTATGGGTGGAGAAAGAATAATGTTAGAGATCATGGATTTCCTTCAGCAAATAACATTAGTATTCTAGCATCGATCAGATTTCAGCTGAATGATAGTACTTTCAACATAACGCTCATACAGTGCTGTAATCCAGTTTTTAGATTACTTGTTGAAATCCTGGAATGAGGTTTGCACTCAGAACGACCAGATTTTGAAACTAGAATGATGTGTCCTGAGCCAAGCTGTTAGAGATGTTACATTTCAATGTCCAATTTACAGCATGGAAAGGGGGTCCCTGAACCTATTATAGAACATTACAGCGCAGTACAGGCCCTTCGGCCCTCTGTTGCACCGCCCTGTCATACTAATCTGAAGCCCATCACACCTACACTACTCCATGTAAGACCATAAGACATAAGAGTGGAAGTAAGGCCATTCGGCCATCGAGTCCACTCCGCCATTTAATCATGGCTGATGGGCATTTCAACTCCACTGACCCGCATTCTCCCCGTAGCCCTTAATTCCTTGTGACATCAAGAATTTATCAGTCTATTCCTTGAAGACATTTAGCGTGCCGGCCTCCACTGCACTCCGCGGCAATGAATTCCACAGGCACACCACTCTCTGGCTGAAGAAAAGTCTCCGCGTTTCTGTTCTGAATTGACCCCCTCTAATTTTAAGGCTGTGCCCACGGGTCCTAGTCTCCCCGCCTAACGGAAACAATTTCTTAGCATTCACCCTTTCTAAGCCATGTATTATCTTGTAAGTTTCAGTTACATCTTCCCTTAACCTTCTAAACTCCAATGTGTACAATCCCAGGATCCTCAGCCGTTCCTCGTATGTTAGACCTACCATTCCAGGGATCATCCGTGTGAATCTCTGCTGGACACGCTCCAGTGCCAGTATGTCCCTCCTGAGGTGTGGGGCCCAAAACTGGACACAGTACTCCAAATGGGGCCTAACCAGAGCTTTATAAAAGTCTCAGTAGCACATCGCTGCTTTTATATTCCAACCCTCTTGAGATAAATGACAACATTGCATTCGCTTTCTTAATCACGGATTCAATCTGCATGTTTACATTGAGATAAACCTCGACTAGCACTCCCAGATCCCTTTGTACTTTGGCTTTATGAATTTTCTCACCGTTTAGAAAGTAGCCCATGCTTGTGTTCTTTTTCCAAAGTGCAAGACTTTGCATTTGCTCACATTGAACTTCATCAGCCATTTCCTAGACCACTCTCCCAAACTGTCGAGATCCTTCTGCAGCCTCCCCATTTCCTCAGTACTACCTGCCTGTCCACCTACCTTCGTATCATCGGCAAACTTCGCTAGAATGCCCCCAGTCCCTTCATCCAGATCATTAATATATAACGTGAACAGCTGCGGCCCCAACACTGAACCCTGTGGGTCACCGCTTGTCACCGGCTGCCATTCCGAAAAAGAACCTATTATCCCAACTCTCTGCCTTCTGTCAGACAGCCAATCCTCAATCCATGCCAGTAGCTCACCTCGAACACCATGGGCCCTCACCTTACTCAGCAACCTCCCGTGTGGCACCTTATCAAAGGCCTTTTGGAAATCTAGATAGACCGCATCCACTGGGTTTCTCTGGTCTAACCTACTTGTCACCTCTTCAAAGAATTCTAACAGGTTTGTCAGGCACGACCTCCCCTTAGTAAATCCATGTTGACTTGTTCTAATCCGACCCTGCTCTTCCCAGAATTTAGAAACCTCTTCCTTAACGATGGATTCTAGAATTTTACCAACAACCGAGGTTAGGCTAATGGCCTATAATTTTCCATCTTTTGTCTTGATCCTTTCTTGAACAATGGGGTTACAACAATGGTCTTCCAATCATCCGGGACTTTCCCTGACTCCAGTAACTTTTGAAAGATCTCAACCAACGCCTCCGCTATTTCCTCAGCCACCTCCCTCAGAACTCTAGGATGTAGCCCATCGGGGCCAGGAGATTTATCAATTTTAAGACCTTTTAGCTTTTCTAGCACTTTCTCTTTTGTAATGGTAACCATACTCAACTCAGCCTTTAATTGTTGGGATATTACTCATGTCTTCCACTGTGAAGACTGACGCAAAGTACTTATTAAGTTCTCCAGCTATTTCCTTATCTCCCATCACTAGCCTTCCAGCATCAGTTTGAAGTGGCCCAATGTCTACTTTTGCCTGTCATTTGTTTCTTATGTATTGAAAGAAACTTTTACTATCATTTCTAATATTACTGGCTAGCCTACCTTCATATTTGATCCTCTCCTTCCTTATTTCTCTTTGTTATCCTCTGTTTTTGTAGCCTTCCCAGTCTTCTGATTTCCCAGTGCTCTTGGCCACTTTATAGGATCTCTCTTTTTCTTTGATACATTTCCTGACTTCCTTTGTCAGCCATGGCTGTCTAATCCCTCGAAGAGAAAATGAAGTCTGCAGATGCTGGAGATCAGAGATGGAAATGTGTTGCTGGAGAAGCGCAGCAGGTCAGGCAGCATCTAGGGAACAGGAGAATCGACGTTTCGGGCATTAGCCCTTCTTCAGGAAAGAAGCCCTTCCTGAAGAAGGGCTAATGCCCGAAACGTCGATTCTCCTGTTCCCTGGATGCTGCCTGACCTGCTGCGCTTCTCCAGCAACACATTTCCATGTCTAATCCCTCCCCGGGTAATCTTTCTTTTCTTGGGGATGAACCTCTGTACTGTGTCCTCAATTATACCCACAAACTCCTGTCATTTTTGCTCTACTGTCTTCCCTGCTAGGCTCTGCTTACAGTCAATTTTCGTCAGTTCCTCACTCATGCCCTCGTAATTACCTTTGTTTAACTGTAACACCATTACATCCAATTTTGCCTTCTCTTTCAAACTGCAGACTGAACTCCTACCATTGCATGATCACTGCTTCCTAAGCGTTCCCTTACTTTAAGATCTCTTATAAAGTCTGGTTCTTTACATAGCACTAGGTCCAAAATAGCCTGCTCCCTTGTGGGCTTCATGACAGGCTGTTCCAAAAAGCCATCCTGTAAGCATTCCAAGAATTCCCTTTCTTTGGATCCACTGTCAACATTATTTACCCAGTCCACCTGCATATTGAAGTCCCCCATGATCACCGTGACCTTGCCTTTCTGACATGTCTTTTCTATTTCCCGGTACATGTTGCGCCTCTGGTCCTGACCACTGTTAGGAGGTCTGTACATAACTCCCATTATGGTTATTTTGCCTTTGTGGTTACTCGATTCCACCCACAGACTCCACATCATCCGACCTAATGTCATTCAGTGCCATACATTTAATTTTGTTCTTAACTAACAAGGCCACCCCACCCCCTCTGCCCGCCTCCCTGTCTTTTCGATAAGTTGTAAATCCTAGGATGTTTAACTGCCAGTCCTGAACCCCCTGCAACCATGTCTCTGTGATGCCTACCACATCATAATCATTCACGATGATCTGTGCCGTTAGTTCATCTACTTTGTTACGAATGCTACGAGCATTCAGGTAGAGTGCCTTAATGCTAACATTCTTATCATTAGAGATTTTGGAAGTCATAAGATGTCCTAAGTTATCCTTCCTTTTTGTTGCATTCCTAATCTGCCTCAAGGTTAAATCCACTTGTATACATGCTATCCTCCTGCTTATCTTTCCATTTAACTGCATACTCCCTGTCGCTTTCACTTTCCCTCCTCCTCTCCCCCCACCCCCCTCCCCAACTAAGAAGTTTGAAGTCCTACTGACCACCCTATTTATCCTCTTCGCTAGAACACTGGTACCAGATCAGTTCAGGTGGAGACCGTCCCAATGGTCCAGATCCTCCCCGGTTCCAAAACTGATGCCAATGCCCCATGAAATGGAATCTCTCTTTCCCACACCAATCCCTTAGCCATGTATTTACTTCCCTAATTTTCTTATCCCTGTGCAAATTGGCACGTGGCTCGGGCAGTAATCCGGAGATTGTGACCCTTGACCTGTACTTCAATTTCTTTCCTAGTGCTCGATAATCCCCAAAAGGTCCTCCACCCTAGCTTTGCCTATGTTGTTAGTCCCAACGTGCACCACAACAACTGGATGCTCCCCCTCCCGCTCCAATATCCTTTCAAGCCGGTCGGAGATGTCCCGCACCGTGGCACCAGGCAGGCAACACACCATGCGAGACTCCCGATCCGGCTTGCATAGGATACTATCACATGCAGTATCTCGGGTTCAGCTACTGCCCAGATATATTACCAGCAGTCCCTTGGTTGTTGCTCCTGCTCTTCCTACTTATTAACTAGGTTAGAGGAGGAGGGCGGGTGGGAGACACTACAGTAGTAGAGTCTCTGATTTAGCCGCCTTGCTGATATATATATATATGGTCACTGCTTTTCTTCCCGGCTGCCCCTCCGGTCCACGTCACTTCCTCTGCTGTTTGCATTTAAAATGGCCATTGGCGTCGTACTTTATACTCTCCGCTTACCTTCCCGGCTACCCCTCTGGTCCCCGTCACTTCCTCCGCTGCTCCCGCTCCTTCTGTGAAAGAGAAAAACACCGCTGCCCGCTACCGGTAAGTAATTTTAATAAAACTGCCTTACCTTATCTACAGTCTTCAGAATTCGTCCTACCTCCGCTGCTGCTCGCACATTGGACAGACATATGTACGTCCATATGTCTGTCCAATGATGACTTAAACTTGGCGAATCTACTACCGTTGCAGGCGAAACATTCCATACTCTTACTTCTCTGAGTAAAGAAACTACCTCAGACATCTGTCTTATACCTATCTCCCCTCACTTTAAAGTTGTGTTCCCTCGTTTGCTGTTCCCATACTTGGAAAAAGGCTCTCCCTGTCCCCCCTATCTAACCCTCTGATTATCTTGTATGTCTTTATTAAGCCACCTCTCAACCTTCTTCTCTCTAACGAGAACCGCCTCAAGGCCCTCAGCCTTTCCTCGTAAGACATTCCTTCCATACCAGGCAACATCTTAGTAAATCTCCTCTGCACCCTTTCCAAAGCTTCCACATCCTTCTTATAATGTAGTGACCAGAACTGTACACAATACTCCAAGTGTAGCCATACCAGAGCTTTGTACAGCTGCAGCATAACCTCCTGGTTCCGGAACTCAATCCCTCCTTTATTAAAGGCCAAAACACTGTGTGCCTTCTTAACAACCCTGTCAATCTGGGTGGCAACTTTCAGGGATCTGTGTACATGGACACCGAGATCTCTTTGCTCATCTGCACTCTCAAGAATCTTACCAGTACTTTGCATTCCGGTTAATCCGTCCAAAGTCACAAGTCCTCACACTTGTCCACATTAAACTCCATTTGCCACCTCTTAGTCCAGCCCTGCATCCTAGCTATGTCTCTCTGCAACCTACTACATCCTTCGTCACTATCCACAACTCCACCGACCTTAGTGTCGACCGTAAATTTACTAACCTACCCTTCTAAGCCCTCATCCAGGTCATTTTATAAAAATAATGAACAGCAGTGGACTGAACACCGACCCTTATGGTACGCCGCTAGTAACTGGACACCAAGATGAACATGTTCCATCAACTACAACCCTCTGTTTTCTTTCAGCAAGCCAATTACTGATCCAAACTGCTATGTCTTCCATTATCCCATTCCTCCGCATTTTGTATAATAGCCTACTGAGGGGAACCTTCTCGAACACCTTGCTGAAATCCATATACACCACTTCAACCGGTTTACTTTCATCTGCCTGTTTGGTCACTTTGTCAAAAATGTCAATAAGATTCGTTAGGCACGACCTACCCTTCACAAAACCGTGCTGACTGTCCCTGATCAGATTAATCTTTTCTAGATGGTTATAAATCCTATCTCTTATAACCTTTTCCAACACTTTACCAACAACTGAAGTGAGACTCACTGGTCTGTCTTTTTGAACAAGGGAACCACATTTGCTACCCTCCAGTCCTCAGGCACTATTCCTGTAGACAATGATGATTTGAAGAGCAATGCCAAAGGCTTGGCAATCTCTTCCCTTGCTTCCCAGGGAATCCTAGGATAGATCCCATCCGGCCCAGGGGACTTGTCTATTTTCACACTCTGCAGTATTTCTAATACCTCTTCCTTGTGATCCTCAATCTCTTCTAGTCTAGATGCACGTATCTCTGTATCTTCCTCGCCAACATTTTCATTTTCTATAGTGAACACTGTCGAAAAATATTTATTTAGTGCTTCCCCTATCTCCTCTGACTCCACACACAATTTCCCACTATTATCCTTGATTGGCCCTAATTTCACTCTCGTCATTTTTTTTATTCCTGACATACCTATGGAAAGCCTTAGGGTGAACCCTGATCCTATCCGCCAACAACTTCTCATGTCTCCTCCTGGCTCTTCTGAGCTCTCTTTTTAGGTCTTTCCTGACTCCCTTGTATCTCTCAAGCGCCCTAACTGAGTTTTCACATTTTGTCCTAACATAAGCCTTCTTTTTGACCAGGGATTCCACTTCCTTAATAAAACTCGGCTCACGCGTTCTGTATCTTCCTCCCTGCCTGGCAGGTACATACTTATCTAGGACACACAGGAGCTTTTCCTTGAATAAGCTCCACATTTTTAATCTGCTCTTCCCCTGCAGTTTTCTTCCCCATTCTATACTTCCTAAATCTTTCCTAATTGCATCGTAATTTCCCTTTCCCCCAGCTGTAACTCTTGCTCGGTGGAGTACACCTATCCCTTTCCATCACTAAAGTAAACCTGACAGAATTGTGATCGCTATCTCCAAAGTGCTCACCTACCTCCAAATCTAACACCTGGCCAGGCTCATTACCCAATTCTAAATCTAAAGTGGCTTCGCCCCTTGTAGATCTGTCTATATACTGTATCAGGAAGCCCTCCTGCACACACTGGACCTATTGTGTCCATGCTGGTCATTAGGTACCTATATACTCTAGGCCTATTTTTCCAGCACTTGCTTGCAGCCTTGTATACAGTGGTGTTTCAGGTATTCTTCTAGATATTACTAAAATGTCTTGAGGGTAGAGATTTCTGTTGGGGTTCTGTTCTATTCTATGTCTTGAGGATGCCTGCCTGTACCACGCTTTCAGGCAGCGACCTCCAGAAACTCATCACCCTCTGGATTACAAAAAAAATTCTTCCTTAAATCCCCTCTAAACCTATAGCCTTTCACCTTAAATCAATGCCCCTGCTTATTAATCCCTCTACTTGTGGGAAAGATTTCTTCCGATCTACCTTTATCTATGATCTTCATAATTTTGTACACTTCAATCAGATTTCTACTCAGCCTTCTCTGATCTAAGGAAGAACAACCCCAACCTATCTAGTCTGTCTGAGAGCAGAAAAAATCCAGCCCAGGCAACATCCTGATGAATCTGCTCTGTACCTTCTCCAGCATAATCACATTCTTCCTATGGTGTGGCAATCAGAACTGCACACAATACTCTGGCTATGGCCCTAAGTATACAGTTTTATGCTGCCTTAATCACTTTATCCACCAGTTGTCTTCAAAGATGTGTGGACAAGCACATCAATGACTGTCTTAAGATCCTTCCATTCATTATTTACCCATTGCCTTGTTAGTCCTCCCAAAATAGTCATCTCTTTCTTTTCAGGATTAAATTCCATTTGCATTGTTTTACCTATCTGACTAGTCTGCCTATATCATTCTGACATCTAAATCTTTCCTCCTCACTATTTACCACACCAGCAATGTTTGTGTAATCTGCAAATTTTTTGATCAGTTCTCCTGCATTCAATTCTAGATAATTAAGTACATTACAAACAGCAAAAGACCCAGCACCAAAGCCTGTGATACACCGCTGAATACCAGGCTTCCAGTCACAAAAACAACTTTTGACCATCATCCCTGACTCCTGCCATAAGCTGATTTAAATATGTTTTTTTAAATATGTTTTGCCATCTGCCCTGGATTCCATGGGCTCTTGTTGATCAGTTTCCCAAGGCAAGATCTTGTCAATAGCCTTTTGAGGTCCATTACCTCCAACTACACATCTAGCCAACTCCTGAAAACTCAATAAAGCCTATTGAAAATGGTCTCCTGACAAAGCCATGCTGAATATCCTTAATTAATCATTGTCTCTTCAAGTTGACATTAATTCTAACTCTCAGAATTTTTTCCAGGAGTTTCCTTAGCACTAATGTTAGACTTACAACCCATAGTACCTTGGTTTATTGTAACCATTCTTCTTGAATATGATACCACATTAATTGTCTGTCAGTCCTCTGCACCTCTCCTGTGTCCACGGAGGTTTTGAAAATGGATGTCAGGTGTCCTGCAATTTCCTCCCTTGTCTCGTGCAGCAAGCTGGGATGCATTTCATCTTGGCCTGGAGACTTATCTAACTTTAAGATCACTGAAATTGCTAATGCTATATCCTTCTCAGTTATAATTTGTTCAAGTATATGGCAGTCCTTTTTTTTTGTGTTTTCTATACCTATTTTCTTCTTTTCAGTCGTGAATTCAGGTGTAAAGTACGAATTTAAAACTTCTTACATATTCTGGCCCCACCTACAGTTTGCTACTTGGGTCCCTAATATGCCTTTCTCTTTTTCCCTTTTATCCTCTTGCCCCTAACGTATTATAAATGAAGTTCACTTTCTCAAAAAAAGTTAGTCATTTTGAACAGTGATTTCAAAATAGCATTTCCAAGAAGTCATGTGACTTAAACTAACTGACTAGACCAGCCACTGTTGAGACAGTTGCTGAAATGTTTATGAAGTTGACCTTTTTTTGGATGCAGAGAAAGAGTTGTTAGAGGCCAGAAAAAGGTTCAGTTTGAAAAAGATTAAATACCAACCAGTGCGCTGTTTAGCATTTTCAAAGTAGTCAAAAGAACTCTAAAGAGCCCGACCTGATTTTTTTTTTCCCCCTTAAAGTTCAGTGCGAAAATTACTGTGTCTGTGTGTGTATTCACTGAAAGGAAATGTTTGCAACCACATCAGCTTGTAAGATGATAGAGTGAATTTCGGAGTGATTCTTAATTGGGGTTCAGGTGGTAGTATCGGGTGGAATGGTAACAATAGAAAGTAGTATGTTGGCCTTTATTGTAAAGAAACGAGTTCAAATTATCCTTCTATTAAAAAAGGCTTTGGTGAGACCACAGATGGAGTATCTTTGACCTCATAGAATACATACAGTGTGGAAGCAGGCCATTCGGCCTATCGAGTCGACACCGACCCTGCGAAGAGCATTTCACCCAGACCTGACTCGCCGTATCTGAAGGTCTAGACTCCCTGGGGGTGGGGACCTCTCTGTTCCATGATCGATCAATAAGCACTCTCAATCGGCTTGGTAAGACATTGCACTTTATTTCTAATACGGCCAGGCACAGCTCGTCCAGAAACACAGAGGTTAAATACTTCCAAGTTCCTCAGAGGAGCTGCGGATGTGGCTTAAAACAAAGACAATTGTATATTTTTCAGGCCATAATTGTATAGTACATTCAGACAATTACTAATCAATTAACGAAATAGCTTTATTGACAGCAACTCAGCACAATGATATTCCTGGGAATCAACTTTGTTTTCCAACATTCAAGCCACTGTTATCTCACGTGCAGAATCCTTGCACCTGCACTTGAAGTTCAGTTAGGATGGCCAGTATTGGCTTTTCTAGGCTTGTTATTTCTATGCTGTAAAGGAAGCATTGTCTGCTAATCTTTGAGGCAGACTGTGGTTAGTCAATTATGCGGCTGTAGCAGGGTTGAAAACCATTTTATGTGGCTTTTAGCAGAATTGTCAATTTTGCAGCCGAGAAGCTATTTTGTCATATGTGCAGTGAGAAGCCATTTTATTGCCACCTAAGTTAGTAGGAGCATATGTTAAGTGGTTGTTCCTGCTAACAGCTGGTTACCTCCAGCCTGTATGCAGATTTCAGATCCTAGGCCATTTGGCCTATCAAGTCGACACCGACCCTGCAAAGAGCATCCCCCGCGGACCTGACCCACCGTATCCACGGAGCCCCGAATTTCCCATGGCTAATCCACCAAGCCTGCACATTCTTGGACACCTATGTGCAACTTAGTATTGCCAATCATCTAATTAACTTGCATATCTTTGGACTGTAGGAGGAAACCGGAGCACTTGGAGGAAATTCATGCAGACACTGGAAGGATATTCAAATTCCACACAGCCGGCGTGTGGAATCAAACCTGGGTCCCTAGCGCTGTGAGACATCTGTGGTAACCACTGAGTCACCATGCCGCTCAAACTTCCTTTAAGAAAATCCAAAGTTTCACTGGTCTGATCCCTAAGAGAAGGGGATTGACCTACTAAGAGAGATTGAATAGAACTATATATTTACTAGAATTAAAAACATAAAATACTGGAATTACTTTAAGATTATTTGTTTGTTTCTCCAAAGATTTTGCAAATTGTTACCTTTATGGGAAGATGTCCTTTTGTCAAAACTCTATTAAAGGTCATGATTCGGAGATGCCGGTGTTGGATTGGGGTGTACAAAGTTTAAAAATCACACAATACCAGGTTATAGTCCAACAGGTTTAATTGGAAGCAAACTAGCTTTCGGAGCGACGCTCCTTCATCAGGTGATTGTGGAGGGCTCGATCGTAACACAGAATTTATAGCAAACATTTGCAGTGTGATATTACTAAAATTATACATTGAAGAATTGATTGTCTGTTAAGCCTTTCATCTGTTAGAATACAGTGATAGTTTCATTTCTTTCATGTGTAAATCACAAAACCCTTTTTTTTTAATTTAGTTGGGGAACACTTCAGTGGTCCAGGACATTCAGCCTCGGACCTTCGGGTGACCATCCTCCAAGGTGGACTTCGGGACAGGCAGCAGAGGGAAGTGGCCGAGCAGAGGCTGATAGCTAAGTTCGTTACCCATAGGGAGGGCCTCAACCGGGACCTTGAGTTCATGTCACATTACAGGTGATCACCATTACACTACACACACACGCAGATATTCCTACACACACACACACACACGGACACACACACACACAGACGCGCACACAGACACCCACACACACACTCCCACACATGCACCCCCTCACAGACTTAAGACACTCTGTGTGTACGCGCGCGCGCGCACACGCACACGCACACACTTACACACACACACACACACTTACACACACACGCTTACACACACACGTGCTTTCACACGCGCTTTCACACACACACGCGCTTTCACACACGCTTTCACACACACACACTTTCACACACACACACACACTTTCACACACACACACGCTTTCTCTCACGCACACACTTTCTCTCACACACACAACCCCCACGCCAGACAGACACACACAGACAGACAAAGACCCACATGCATACATATATTTTGTGTGGTGAATGTTTTTGTACTTGCAGAGTTACATTGCACTTTGCTCAAAAACTGCATACATTCATGGAGAACTCTGAGCTCTAAAACTGCATGAATTTATGTAAAACTCTGTTATCTCACTTTTTAGATTAGAATCAATCTAAACATCAGGTCATAGACAGAGAACACGGGGGCTAACACCTTCAACCTATTGTCTAGCTATCACCATTGTTAACAGCTAACCCGAGAATGCAACTTTTAAAAAAAAAAGGGTTTTGTGATTTACACATGAAAGAAGTGAAACTATCACTGTATTCTAACAGATGAAAGGCTTAACAGACAATCAATTCTTCAATGTATAATTTCAGTTACATCACACTGCAAATTTTTGCTATAAATTCTGTGTTACGATCGAGCCCTCCACAATCACCTGATGAAGGAGCGTCGCTCCGAAAGCTAGTGTGCTTCCAATTAAACCTGTTGGAGTATAACCTGGTGTTGTGTGATTTTTAACTCTATTAAAGGTGATCTCATTGTAACATATGAATTTCTAAAGAAGCTGATTATAGTAGAAGCCTGTGAATGCTTCTCTTTAGTGAGGCTAGAACTAGGGATCAGAGCTTTAGAATAAGGAACAAGCTATCGAGAACTCAAATGAGAAGTTTTTGTGCAAAGCGTTGTGAATCTTTGGAATTCACAAGCCCAAAAAGTTCTGAATGCTCAGTTACTGAGCGCATCCAAGGTAGAGATTGATACCTTTTTTTGATACTAAGGGAATCTAGAGAGATCAGAATTGTGAAAAGATGTATCTGAGGTAGATCAATCGCGGTCTTATTGAATTGTGGAGTGGACTTGAAAGGGCCGAGTGACCTTTTTTTTTCTTAATACGCTTTTATTTTTGTTTCTGTTGACTAACCTGCTCTGCAGTGAAGGTAGTTTATATTTTTTTAAAACATATTTCCATCCCCTTGCTTATAACACTCTTCACTGTTAGCTCATCATCCTCTCCTTTCAGGACAGCTTTTCAGATTATGTTTCAGACTATAATTTCTGCAGTGTTACTAACAAAAGTCAAAAGTATGTTCAAACTTTTATTCCAGCTGCCTTTATTCCTGATGAAGGGCTTTTGCCCGAAACGTCGATTTCGCTGCTCCTTGGATGCTGCCTGAACTGCTGTGCTCTTCCAGCACCACTAATGCAGGGCAGGTTTTCAGGTTCTTTGATCATTGGGATCTCTTGGGGCAGGGGTGACCTATACAGGAGGAATTTGGTGCGGGGACCAGTATCTTCTCAGGGAGGTTCACTCAGGAAAGTTTTTAAATTACAGGGGCTGGGGACCAGAGCAACAGGTCACCAAGTGGAGAGATTGAGGAAAAGGCAGATGTTAAGACCAGTAAGTTTGAAAGAAAGAAAAGGTGGTTGAACATGATGGGGCTGATGGGTTGAAGTGTGTTTATTTCAATGTTAGGAATAATATAGGTCAGGCAGACGAGCTTATAGTCTGGATCAGTACACATGGGACAGAATCCGGGATGAGAGGGGGCCTGGACTGGCTCCTAATGTTCCAGGATTTTGATGTTTTAGAGGTAGAGAAGAAGATAAAAAGAGGTGGAGGAATTGTATTATTAATCAGAGAGAAGTCACAGCTGTAGTCAGAGGGGACATACTGGAGGGCTCCTCGACTGAGGCAATATGGATAGAGCTGAAAAATAATAGTGTATTCACTCTAATGGGTTATACTATCAGCCCATTAACAGCCAGTGAGACAATGAGGAACAGATATGTAGGCAGATTATGGAAAGAGATAAAAAAAAGTGTAGTCATTAACTTCTCCAATATTGACTGGAACTGCCTGAGAGCAAGGGGCTTAGACAGAGTAGAATTTGTTAGGTGCATCCAAGGGGATTTCTTGAAACAGTATGGGGGTAGTCCAATTAGAGGAGGGGCCATACTGCACCTTGTATTGGCAAATGAGCCTGGCCAGGTGACTGACCTTAAAATGAGAGAGCACTTTGGAAACAGTGATCCAAATTCCTTAAGTTTTAAAATAACTATGAAATAAGAATACGTCTGAACCTTGCAGGAAAGTATTAAATTGTGGGAGAGTAAATTACAACAGTATTAGGTAGGAACTATGACGAGTTAATTGGGAGCAGCTTTTATTGGGCAAGCCCACACTGGACATGTGGAGTTGTTTAAAGACCTACTGATTAGAGCTTAGGACCGACATATTCCCACAAGGAGGAAGGCAAGGATGGCAAGGTATGAGACTCTCGGATGACAAGGGAAGTTGTGAATTTATGGAAGCTTATGTAAGTTGGAACCGAAAATGTGAGCGAGCCTGAGAGGAATTTCAAGGAAACAGGAAAGAAATTCAGAAGGAAATTAGGAAAGCAAGAGAGAGGCCATGAAATGTCCTTGGCAAGTAGGGTTAAAGAGAATCCCAAGGTATTCTGTACATACATTAAAATCAAGGGGATAACTAGGGAGAGGGTACGACCACTCGAGGATAAAGGAGGGAACTTGTGCTGGAGGCAGAGAATAAATGAGTACTCTGCATCAGTATTCACCATGGAAAGGTTCATGGAGGATACTGAGATTTAGTGTAGGATGCACTAATATGCTAGGTAATTTTGAAATCAAGAAAGAAGTGTTTTTGGGTCTCTTGAAGAGCATTAAGGTGGATTAGTCCCTCGGGACTAATGGTGTCTACCCAGGTTATTGAGAGAGGCAAGAGAGGAGATTGCTGAGGCCTTGACCAAATCTATTTTTTATCCTCCCTATCCACTGGAGAAGTCCATGGGGACTGGCGAGTCGCTACGTCGTCCCTCCTTTCAAGAAGGGAGATGGGGGTAATCCAGGAAATGATGGTTTGAGTCTCACATCAGTGGTTGGGAAGCTATTGGAGAGGATTCTTAAAGAAAGAAATTACACACATTTGGAAAAGCATGGCCTAATTAGGGACAGTCAGCAAGGCTTTGTGCAGGTCAGGTTGTACTAATTTGAATTTTTCGAAGTGATGAAAGTGATCGATCATAGAACAGTGGATGTTGCTTATTTTAGTAAGGCTTTCAAAAAGCCTACCTCATGGTAGGCTTATCGAGAAGATTAAGATGCATGGGATCCATGTCACCTGGCTGTTTGAATTCAAAACTGGCTTGTCCACAGAAGGTCAGGCAGCATCCAAGGAGCAGGAGAATTGACGTTTCGGGCATGAGCCCCCCTTCAGGAATGAGGAAAGTGTGCCAAGCAGGCTAAGATAAAAGGTAGGGAGAAGGGACTTGGGGGAGGGGCGTTGGAAATGCGATAGGTGGAAGGAGGTTAAGGTGAGGGTGATAGGCCGGAGTGGGGGTGGGGGCGGAGAGGTCAGGAAGAAGATTGCAGGTTAGGAAGGTGGTGCTGAGTTCGAGGATTGGGACTGAGACGAGGTGGGGGGAGGAGAAATGAGGAAACTGGAGAAATCTGAGTTCATCCCTTGTGGTTGGAGGGTTCCTAGACGGAAGATGAGGCGTTCTTCCTCCAGCCGTCGTGTTGCTATGGTCGGGCATGTCCTTGGTGGAGTGGGAGGGGGAGTTGAAGTGTTGAGCCAAGGGGTGGTTGGGTTGGTTGGTGTGGGTGGTCCAGAAGTGTTCTCTGAAACGTTCCGCAAGTAGGCGGCCTGTCTCCCCAATATAGAGGAGGCCACATCGGGTGCAGCGGATGCAGTAAATGATGTGTGTGGAGGTGCAGGTGAATTTGTGGTGGATATGGAAGAATCCCTTGGGGCCTTGGAGGGAAGTGAGGGGGGAGGTGTGGGCGCAAGCTTTGCATTTCTTGCGGTTGCAGGGGAAGGTGCCGGGAGTGGAGGTTGGGTTGGTGGGGGTGTGGACCTGACAGGGGAGTCACGGAGGGAGTGGTCTTTTCGGAACGCTGATAGGGGAGGGAAATACATCCCTGGTGGTGGGGTCCGTTTGGAGGTGGCGGAAATGATGACAGGTGATACCATGTATATGGGGGGTTGGTGGGGTGGTAGGTGAGGACCAGTGGGGTTCTGTCCTGGTGGCGATTGGAGGGGTGGGGCTCAAGGGCAGAGGAGCGGGAAGTGGAGGAGATGCGGTGGAGAGCATCGTCGACCACGTCTGCGAGGAAATTGCGGTCTTTGAAGAAAGACCATCTCAGACTCATCCCTCCCCTCCTAGACTTCTCCATTTCTATCTCGGGCGACCGAATCAACACGGACATTTACTATAAACCGACCGACTCCCACAGCTACCTCGACGACACCTGCTCCCACCCTATCCCCTGTAAAAACGCCATCCCATATTCCAAATTCCTTCGTCTCCGCCGCATCTGCTCCCAGGAGGAGCAGTTCCAATACCGAACAACACAGATGACCTCTTTCGTCAAAGAGGTCTTTTCCAGCAACACATTTTCAGCTCTGATCTCCAGCATCTGCAGTCCTCACTTTCTCCTTGTCCACAGAAGGCAGAGGGTAGTGTTGGAAGTGTGGATTTTCTGGCTGGGGTTCTCTGGCTAGTGGTGTTCCATAGGGATTCCCGCAGGACTCTGCTGTTTCTGATTTTATATAAGTGATTTTGCTGAACTCGTAAGTGGGTGTCTTCGTAAGTTTGCAGACGAAACAAAGATTAGGGAGTTGTGGATAATATACAAGGTTGTCAAATGATACAGTGGAATCCAGATTAGTTGCAGGTATGGATGGGGAAATGGTCGATGGAATTTAGCCCAGGCAAATGTGAGGTGTGGCCTTTGGAAGATCAAATGTTAAGGGAAAGTGTATGGTTAATGGCAGGACCATGAACAGCATTGATATACAGAGGAATCTTGGGGTTCTCGTCCATAGCTGCCTGAAAGTAGCCACACAATTAGATAGTGGTGAGGAAGGCATATGGCATGCTGGCCTTTATTGGTTGGGGCATTGATTACAAGAGTCAGAAAGTCATATTGCTGCATTAAGACTTTGGTTCGGCCACTCTTAGAGTATTGTGTCGTTTCTGGTCACCATATTATGGGAAGGATGTGGAAGCTTTGGAGAGGGTGCAGAAGAGGTTTGTCCGGATACTGCCTGGATTAGAGGGTATAAGCTATAAGGAGAGGTTGGACAAACTAGGGTTGTTGTCTCTGGAGCAGTGGAGGCTGAGGGGAGACCTGATAGAAGTCTATAAAACTATGCGAGTTGAAGGTAGAGTTGACAGTCAGAATCTTTTTCCAAGAGTTAAGTTGCCTAGTACTAGAGGGCTTGCATTTAAGGTAAGATGGGAAAATTCAAAGGAAATGTGAGAGGCAAGTTTTTTTTTGAGTGGTCAGTGTCTGGAACACTCTGCTGGGGTAGTGATAGAGGCAATTTAAGAGGCTTTTGGATAACTTTGTGAATAAGCAAGGAATAGAGGGATCTGGACCAAGGGCAGGCAGAAGGGGTTAATTTAATTTGGTGTTATGTTTCAGCACAACATTGTGGACCAAAGGGTCTGTTCTTGTGCTCTGTTGTATGTTCTAAGGCTGCCTATTTGAGATCCAGTTATACCAATAATTTCACATTTTGTTACCACTGTATTTGACATGGATGGGGTATAAGAAAGGAAGAAAGAAGATTCTGCATTGATTTTCTGTAGAGCTGAATTCAGTTTCTGTCTTTTCTATCAAAGCATTATTGCCAGCCTCTGTCATGGTTCTATCAAGACTACTGCATCCTTTGTTAAACACTTATCTGCCACATGCATGATCTGTTTTGTGTGCCATTTTTCAATTCTTACAATGATTTCTTTTAGACATCAATTTTTTTCTTTTCTTGTGACCTGCTTTCAGTATGAAAATCGTGCAACACTTAAGTTTATTGCACATAGCCAATGACACCCACATGTTATGAGGTTGAGGAAACTATTCCACTGTTTGCCCTCCGTTAAGTACATTTCTGATTCCTTTCATGTTAGGACAAATGGGTACTTCTACTTCGGTGTGTCATCACCATTTTAAAGTTTGTTTCTTCAGTGTAGTTTCAGGCTACTGGAAAAAGTGAAAAATCACTGTGTCTTTGGATTGCTGCCCTTTGTATTAAACCACACTTGTGTGACTCATCAACGGAAATAGTTACTGATGAGTAGATGTTGCTGTGTGGCTCAGCTGATGAATGAGCACTTTGTCACAGTACAGCTGCATGTTTGATGAAACAATATCGTTTTTTCTGGGTGTTACGAGTCACCCACATCCAAGGTTCTTCAATGTTTGGAAAGCTTAAAAGTGCAGTATTCAATCTGACCTAGTTCATTTTGATTTCCTGGTAATCGTTCAGTTATGTTTTGTTGAAGAAATACACACCACTTTGTTTAAAAGCTATTTGTTTCTGTTGCTGTTGGCTAAGTTATCAGTTAGTTGAATTTCGTATTATGAAACTAAGTGGTCTACATAAATTTATAGTCATTTTACAAGGCATTATCTTTTGTTTTAATCCATGAATTAATCCAGGGATAGTAGATGTGGAATGCTCATGGTCTGTGTTGCTTAATTATCGTGTTTATAGACTGGATGAAAGCTTCTAAATTACAGGAAGTATTTCAAGAATTTATTTCTCTTGCTTCAGCTAACATCTTGCCTTGTGTAAAAAGGGCAAAATTTGCCATTCACTCATTTCATTGTGGAATTTTGCAGTTACCCTCGAAATGAAGGATCTATGTTTGTAAGGCACTTATTACTTCCCCAAAAGCAAATATTCCAATGCATTTTGCAAGGAGTAAATTTCTTTTGAATTGTCAATAGAACTCATTGCAAGTATTTTTGGGATGTTTACACAAGATTGATGTAGCTTATATACCTTTGACAAAGTCTGACATGGGAGACTGTTAAAGAAGATAAAAGCACATGGGATTCAGAATAACTTGGCAAATTGTGTCCAAAATTAACTTGGTAGCAAGAGACAGAGGGTGATAGAAGGCTATGTGACTGAAGCCAGTATGGGATTCAGAATAACTTGGCAAATTGTGTCCAAAATTAACTTGGTAGCAAGAGACAGAGGGTGATAGAAGGCTGTGTGACTGGAAGCCAGTGCCTACTGGATATGGATGAGGAACAAAAACAGAAGTTGCTAGAAAAGCTCAGCAGGTCTAGCAGCATCTGTGAAGAGAGATCCGTTTAAAATTTGGATCTGGTAACCCTTCCTCAGAACTAATGTAGATGTGGGTCTGGAGAGGATGAGAAGTAAATTTGCAGATGACATGAAGATTGGCTGGATTGTTGACTATGAAGAAAAAATCTTAGATTGCAAAAGGATATGAATGGATCCGTCAGATGGACAGATCAGTGGCCAGTGTAATTTTTAATCTTGATAAGTGTGAAGTGATGCATCTTGGGAGAAGTGATAAGGCAGAGGAGTACTAATGACTGACAGGACACTAGGAAACTCATTTGAACAAAAGGATCTTTGTGTGTTTGTTAACTGGAATGGCAGGACAAGCATAATTAAAGCATACAGGACATTTGCCTTTATCTTTCAAGGCATAGATTATAAGAGCAGGGCAGTTATTGTTGGAACTGTATAGGATGTTGGTTCGACCACAGCTGAAGAACTACATGCAGTTCCTGTCACTGTACTATAGGAAGGATGTAATTGCCCTGGGTAGCGTGCAGACAAGATTCATCAGGCTGTTGCCTGAGATGGAGCACTTCAATTATGAAGAGATCGGATAAGCTCATTTTGTTTTCTTTGAAGCAGTGAAAGTTTGGCGGGGTGGGTGGTGGGGGGGGAGCTTGACTGTACATGCATAAGGCTGAGGGACGTGGACAGAGTGAATAGAAAGCAGCTGTTCCCCTTAGCCAAGAGGTAAATAACAAGGGGGTATAATGTTAAGGAAAAGGTCAGGAGGTTTGAGAGGATTTGAAGAACTTTTATTTTCACCCCAGGGTTTGGGAATCTGGAATGCACTGCTTGTGATGGTTGTAAAGGCAAGAAACCTCATCCTTCAAAATGTAACTGGATGAGGACTTGAAATGTCATAACATTCAAGACTATGGGACCATGTGCTGGATTGTGGGCTTAGTGTGGATTGGATGATGGATATTCAATGGGCTGTATGATTCAATGTCCAACGATTTGATCACATGTCTTTTCTAGTGGAGTATCATTTCTTTTAATCTAGTTATGTTCCTGTGAAGTGCCTCGATGAAAGCTTTAAAGGTCCCTTGTATTGCAAGTATGTATGTGGTGAATATTTAAAATGCTAAAAGTAAGATGGCTGCTTTTTTTTTTATGATTTGCATATTTTAACTGAGGATAATGTCATCTTTCTGGATGCTTTTTTTTTTAAGAAGATCTATTCCCATATTTTTCATTAGCCATTCAAATTTGTAATGTCTGCAATGATTTATATTTCACAATTGTTGCATTAATGTGGGCAGCACGGTGGCTCAGTGGTTAGCACTGCTGCCTCACAGCACCAGGATCCCAGGTTCAATTCCAGCCTCAGGCGCCTGTCTGTGTGGAGTTTGCACATTCTCCCCATGTCTGCGTGGGTTTCCTCCGGTTGCTCCGGTTTCCTCCCACAGTCCAAAGATGTGCAGGTCAGGTGAATTGGCCGTGCTAAAGTCCCCCTAGTGTTAGGTGCATTAGTCAGAGGGAAGTGGGACTGGGTCAGTGTGGACTTGTTGGGTCAAAAGGCCTGTTTCCACACTGTAGGGAATGTAATCTCAATTTTATTATTAATTTAATGCCTTCAGTTAACTTTTAACTCAAAGGCCTTGGCCCCTTCCAAAACCCAGGCTTGGATTTAATATTTTATATTAGGACAGGCAATCCGTTTTCTGAACACTAACTGTGGATTATACTGCCTACCTTTTTGCACTTGAAATTTGATAAAAGCAGAGGCTGAAGCAAAGAGATGAGTTAGTAGGAAAGTGGCAGTGGTGGTGGAGGAGGAGGAGGAGAAGAGAATCAGCAACGAAGGGCTCAGAAATGTAAGAGTGACTATATTCTCCAGTTGGATTGTCTTTGGCAAATTTATTTTTGTTTTAATTGAACATTTTTTGTGCTATGATTTCTAATGTTGCTGGTGCATATATGCTTGATATTAGACAATAGGTGCAGGAATAGGCCATTCTGCCCTTCGAGCCTGCATCACAATTCAATATGATCATGGCTGATCATCCTTAATCAGTATCCTGTTCCTGCCTTATCTCCATAACCCTTGATTCCACAATCCTTGAGAGCTCTATCTAACTCTTTAAAAAATGAATCCAGAAACTGGGCCTCCACTGCCCTCTGGGGCAGAGCATTCCACACAGCCATCACTCTCTGGGTGAAGAAGTTTCTTCTCATCTCTGTCCTAAATGGTCTACCCCGTATTTTTAAGCTATGTCCTCTGGTTCTGCACTCGCCCATCAGCGGAAACATGTTTCCTGCCTCCAGAGTGTCCAATCCTTTAATAATCTTATGTCTCAATCAGAACCCTCTCAGTCTTCTAAACTCAAGGGTATACAAGCCCAGTCGCTGCAGTCTTTCAGTGTAAGGTAATCCTGCCATTCCAGGAATTGACCTCGTGAACATACGCTGCACTCCCTCAATAGCCAGAATGTCTTTCCTCAAATTTGGAGACCAGAACTGCACACACTACTCCAGGTGTGGTCTCACCAGGGCCCTGTACAGCTGCAGAAGAATCTCTTTGCTTCTATACTCAATCCCTCTTGTTATGAAGGCCAGCATGCTATTAGAGCTGAAAATGAGTTGCTGGAAAAGCACAGCAGGTCAGGCAGCATCCAAGGAACAGGAGAATCTTCTTCAGGCTCATGCCCAAAACGTCGATTCTCCTGTTCCTTGGATGCTGCCTGGCCTGCTGTGCTTTTCCAGCAACACATTTTCAGCTCTGATCTCCAGCATCTGCAGTCCTCACTTTCTCCTCCAGCATGCTATTAGCCTTCTTCACTACCTGCTGTACCTGCATGCTTGACTGGTGTACAAGAACACCCAAATCTCTCTATTGCCCCTTTACCTAAATTGATTCCATTTAGGTAGTAATCTGCCTTCCTGTTCTTGCCACCAAAGTGGATAACCATACATTTATCAACATTAAACTGCATCTGCCATGCATCTGACCACTCACCTAACTTGTCTAGGTCACCCTGTAATCTCCTCACATCCTCATCACATTTCACCCTGCCACCCAGCTGAGTATTATCAGCAAATTTGCTAATGTTATTACTAATACCATCTTCTATATCATTAACATATATTGTAAAAAGCTGCGGTCCCAGTACTGATCCCTGCGGTACCCCACTGGTCACTGCCTGCCATTCCGAAATGGTGCCGTTTATCACTACTCTTTGTTTCCAATCAGCCAACCAACTTTCAATCCAAGTTAATACTTTGCCCCCAATACCATGCGCCCTAATTTTGCTCACTAACCTCCTATGTGGGATTTTATCAAAAGCTTTCTGAAAGTCCAGGTACACTACATCTACTGGATCTCCCTCTAACATCTTCAGAGTTACATCCTCAAAAAATTCTAGAAGATTAGTGAAGCATGATTCCCCCTTCATAAATCCATGCTGACTCTGACCTATCCTGTTCCTACTATCCAGATGTGTCGTAATTTGATCCTTTATAATAGACTCTAGCATCTTTCCCACCACTGAGGTCAGACTAACTGGCCTATAATTTCCTGCTTTCTCTCTCCCACCTTTCTTAAAAGGTGGTACAACATTAGCCACCCTCCAATCCGCAGGAACTGATCCCGAATCTATCGAACTCTGGAAAATAATCACCAATGCATCCACAATTTCTCGAGCCACCTCCTTCAATACCCTGGGATGTAGACCATCAGCCCCGGGGGACTTATCAACCTTCAGACCTAACAGTCTCTCCAACACCAATTCCTGGCAAATATAAATTTCCTTCAGCCACTGTTACCTCAAGGTGATTGCTTGTGTCTTCCCCAGTGAACACAGATCTGAAGTACCAATTCAATTCTTCTGCCATTTCTTTGTTCCCCGTACTATATTCGCTTGTTTCTGTCTTCAAGGGCCCAATTTTAGTCTTAACTATTTTTTTGCCTTTCACAAACCTAAAAAAAACTTTTACTATCCTCCTTTATATTATTGGCCAGTTTACCTTCGTACATCATCTTTTCTCTGCGTATTTCCTTCTTCGTAATCCTCTGTTGTTCTTTCAAAGCTTCCCAGTCCTCAGTTTTCCCACTTATCTTTGCTATGTTATACTTTTTCTCTTTTGACTTTATATGTTTCTTAACTTCCCTCGTCCGCCACGGCCACCCATGCCTCCTCCTAGGATCTTTCTTCCTTTTTGGAATGAACTGATCCTGCAACTTCTGCATTATACACAGAAATATCCGCCATTGTTCCTCCACTGTCATCCCTGCTAAGGTATTGCACCATTGAACTTTGGCCAGCTCCTTCCTCATAGCTCCATAGTTCCCTTTATTCAACAGAAATATTGTCACTTCCGATTGTACCCTCTCTCTCTCAAATTGCAGATTGAAGCTTATTGTATTATGGTCACTACTTCCCAATGGCTCCTTCACTTCGAGGTCCCTGACCAATTCTGCTTCGTTGCACAATACCAGATCCAGAATTACCTTCTCCCTGGTCGGCTCCAGCACCAGCTGCTCTAAGAATCCATCTCTGAGGCACTCCACAAAGTCTCTTTCTTGAGGTCCAATACCATCCTGATTCTCCCAGTCTACCTGCATGTTGAAATCCCCCATAACAACTGTAGTAACATCTTTGCGACAGGCCAATTTCAGCTCCTGATTTATCTTGCATCCGACATCCAGACTACTGTTTGGGGGCCTGTAGATAACTCCCAAGAGGGTCTTTTTACCCTTAGTGTGGATAGAGCTGAGAAATACTGACTCTACATCCCCTGATTCTAGGTCCCTCCCCCCCCCATGCAAGGGACTGAATACCATCCCTTACCAACATGGCCACTCCACCCCCTCTGCCCGTCAGTCTGTCCTTACGATAGCACATGTAGCCTTGAATATTCATTTCCCAGGCCCTGTCCACTTGAAGCCACGTCTCAGTTATCCCCACAATATCGTATCTGCCAATTTCCAAAAGAGCCTCAAGCTCATCCATATTAACTAACCTTTGTTTAAAGGAAGAATTGTATTTCTATCACAATTTTCAAAATCCACGAGAGAACATTAAACTGATGATTTTTATTTTTGTAGAAATCATGGCAGTCAATTTGCAGACAGCAATGTTAGAAATGACCAGATAATCTGTTTTAGGCCTTGGTTGTGGGATAACTAAACAGCAGTGAATGTAACAAATAACCATAGTTTTCTTTTGACTTGTGTTCTCTAACCATCTAACAGAATCACTTGGGGCCTTGATTTAATACCTCAGCCAAAAAAACAATAAAGTATTTCCCCGGTATTGCATTGAAATGTCAGCCTAGATTAGGTGTTTGTCTCCAAGCTGTGGGTCATGACTCCACAACTGTCAGATTAGTGGTCAAATCAAGGTTGACATCTTGGTCTTGGAAAACACGGGACACTCATGAGAGCATAGTACATAGAACCTTACAGCGCAGTATAGGCCCTTCAGCCCTCGATGTTGCGCCGCCCTGTCATACTAATCTGAAGCTCATTCTGGATTAGTGGTGCTGGAAGAGCAAAGCAGTTCAGGCAGCATCCAAAGAGCAGCGAAATCGACGTTTCGGGCAAAAGCCCTTCATCAGGAAGTATTCCTGATGAAGGGCTTTTGCCCGAAACGTCGATTTCGCTGCTCTTTGGATGCTGCCTGAACTGCTGTGCTCTTCCAGCACCACTAATCCAGAGTCTGGTTTCCAGCATCTGCAATCATTGTTTTTACCTCTAACCTGAAGCTCATCCCACCTACACTATTCCATGTATGTCCATATGCCTATCTAATGACGACTTAAATGCACTTAAACTTGGCAAATCTACTACCATTGCAGGCAAAGCATTCCATACCCTTACTACTCTGAGTAAAGAAACTACCTCTGACATCTGTCTTATGCCTATCTCCCCTCACTTTAAAGTTGTGTCCCCTCGTTTGCTGTTCCCATACTTGGAAAAAGGCTCTCCCTGTCCCCCCTATCTAACCCTCTGATTATCTTGTATGTCTCTATTAAGTCACCTCTCAACCTTCTTCTCTCTAACGAGAACAGCCTCAAGGTCCTCAGCCTTTCCTCGTAAGACATTCCTTCCATACCAGGCAACATCCTAGTAAATCTCCTCTGCACCCTTTCCAAAGCTTCCACATCCTTCTTATAATGTGGTGACCAGAACTGTACACAATACTCCAAGTGTAGCCATACCAGAGCTTTGTACAGCTGCAGCATAACCTCCTGGTTCCGGAACTCAATCCCTCCCTTATTAAAGGCCAAAACACTGTATGCCTTCATAACGACCCTGTCAATCTGGGTGGCAACTTTCAGGGATCTATGTACATGGACACCGAGATCTCTCTGCTCATCTGTACTCTCAAGAATCTTGCCATTAGCCCAGTACTTTGCATTCCGGTTACTCTGTCCAAAGTCACAAGTCCTCACACTTGTCCACATTAAACTCCATTTGCCACCTCTTAGCCCAGCCCTGCATCCTATCTATGTCTCTCTGCAACCTACTACATCCTTCGTCACTATCCACAACTCCACCGACCATAGTGTCGTCTGCAAATTTACTAACCCACCCTTCTAAGCCCTCATCCAGGTCATTTATAAAAATGATGAACAGCAGTGAACCCAACACCGATCCTTGCGGTATGCCGCTAGTAGCTGGACACCAAGATGAACATGTTCCATCAACTACAACCCTCTGTTTTCTTTCAGCAAGCCAATTACTGATCCAAACTGCGATGTCTCCCACAATCCTATTCCTCCGCATTTTGTATAATAACCTACTGTGGGAAACCTTCTCGAACACCTTGCTGAAATCGATATACACCACATCAACCGGTTTACTTTCATCTGCCTGTTTGGTCACTTTGTCAAAAAAGTCAATAAGATTCGTTGGGAATGACCTACCCTTCACAAAACCGTGCAGACTGTCCCTGATCAGATTATTCTTTTCTAGATAATTATAAATCCTATCTCTTAACCTTTTCCAACACTCTATCAACAACTGAAGTGAGACTCACTGGTCTGTAATTACCAGGGTTGTCTCTAGTACCCTTTTTGAACAAGGGAACCACATTTGCTATCCTCCAGCCCTCAGGCACTATTCCTGTAGACAATGATGATTTGAAGATCAATGCCAAAGGCTCGGCAATCTCTTCCCTTGCTTCCCAGGGAATCCTAGGATAGATCCCATCCGGCGCAGGGGACTTGTCTATTTTCACACTCTGCAGTATTTCTAATACCTCTTCCTTGTGAACCTCAATCTCTTCTAGTCTAGATGCAAGTATCTCTGTATCTTCCTCGCCAACATTTTCATTATCTATAGTGAACACTGTCGAAAAATATTTATTTAGTGCTTCCCCTATCTCCTCTGACTCCACACACAATTTCCCACTATTATCCTTGATTGGCCCTAATTTCACTTTCATCATTCTTTTATTCCTGACATACCCATGGAAAGCCTTAAGGTTAAACCTGATCCTATCCGCCAACAACTTCTCATGTCTCCTCCTGGCTCTTCTGAGCTCTCTTTTTAGGTCTTTCCTGACTTCCTTGTAACCCTCAGGCACCCTAACTGAGTTTTCACATTTTGTCCTAACATAAGCCGCCTTCTTCACCGGGGATTCCACTTCCTTAGTAAACCATGGCTCACGCATTCTGTATCTTCCTCCCTGCCTGACAGGTACATACTTATCTATGTACCTTAGCAGAAAGATTGTGGAAGTCAGGCATTTTGGAGAGAGTAAAATTATTTTGATTGTTGCTGACTTAGCATGAATTTAGACTTGATGCCCAAAATTCAAAAGAAATTGTCACATAAATGCACTTACAATTATCTATTTTGAAGAAAATGATGAATGAAGTTCGAAATGGAAATTCTATGAATTTTTTTTTAAAAACCAAATGCTAAAGAATACTGGGAAAGTGTATCAAAGCCACTTTATTGGTTTACTGGAATATGGAATTGACACTTGTCCAGGCTCAGTGATCTTTGGTTATATATGACAAGCTTGATTTTATTTTTAATTTCAGAGGAGACCGTGCTAAACAAGGAAATTTATAAGCTAGTTAGTAATTCTGCAGTTGGCAAACTACTAGAGGCTATGTTTCAAAGTGAACTTACAAAGCCTACGGAAATAAGATGAGTCAATTGGGGATGCTTAGCCTGGATTTTTAAGAATCAAGTTGTGTTTGTCTAATCTGAGTTCTTTTGAAGAAAGAGAAAAGAAATGTGGAAATGGTTTACATGGATTAGATTGAATTGGAAAGATTTTAAGATAATATTTGAAATGTGGATGAGCAGAGGGATCTTGGTGTCCATGTACACAGATCTCTGAAAGTTGCCACCCAGGTAAATAGTGCGGTGAGGAAGGCATATGGTGTACTGGCTTTTATTGGTAGAGGAATTGAGTTCCGGAGTCCTGAGGTCATGATGCAGTTGTATAAGACTCTGGTACGGCCGCATCTGGAATATTGTGTGCAGTTTTGGTCGCCATACTATAGGAAGGATGTGGAGGCATTGGAACGGGTGCAGAGGAGGTTTACCAGGATGTTGCCTGGTATGGGAGGAAAATCGTATGAGGAAAGACTGAGGCACTTGGGGCTGTTTTCACTAGAGAAAAGAAGGTTTAGGGGTGACTTGATTGAGGTGTACAAGATGATTAGGGGGTTAGATAGGGTCGACAGTATGAACCTTTTCCCGCGTATTGAGTCGGGTATTACAAGGGGGCATAGCTTTAAATTAAGGGGGGGTAGATATAGGACTGATGTTAGGGGTAGGTTCTTCACTCAGCGAGTCGTTAGTTCATGGAATGCCCTGCCAGTAACAGTGGTGGACTCTCCATCTTTATGGGCATTTAAGAGGGCATTGGATAGGTATATGGAGGATAGTGGGTTAGTGTAGTTTAGGTGGGCTTGGATCGGCGCAACATCGAGGGCCCAAGGGCCTGTACTGCGCTGTATTCTTCTATGTTCTATGTTCTATGTTCTATTTAAGGTAACTTATTACATAAATGGAGGGATATATAAAGAGGAGAAAGCAGGTGACAAAGGTAAAATTAAATCTGTTGAACAGAGTGGAATTTGAAATCAATAGAAGTCTGATATTAAGACCCTATTGTCAGAATACAAGCCTACTGGTTCACCAATGTCCTTGAGGGAAGAGAACTGCTGGTCTGGTCTACATGTGACTTCAGACCCAATGCTGTTGGCTCTTAACTGCCCACCTGGGCAATTAGGAATGATCTATATAAACTTCAGTAAGGCGTTCGACAAGGTTCCTCATGGGAGACTGGTTAGCAAGGTGAGATCTCGTGGAATACAGGAAGAACTAGCCATTCGGATACAGAACTGGCTCAAAGGTAGAAGTCAGAGGGTGGTGGTGGAGGGTTGCTTTTCAGTCTGGAGGCCTGTGACCGGTGGTGTGTCACAAGGATCGGTGCTGGGTCCACTACTTTTTTGTCACTTTTTATATAAATGTTTTGGATGTGAACATAGGAGGTATAGTTAGTAAGTTTGCAGATGACACTAAAATTGGAGATGTAGTGGACAGCAAAGAGGATTACCTCAGATTATAAAAGGTTCTTGAGCAGATGGGCCAATGGGCTGAGGAGTAGTAGATGGAGTTTAATTTAGATAAATGTGAGGTGCTGCATTTTGGGAAAGCAAATCTTTGCAGGACTTATACACTTAATGGTAAGGTCCTAGAGAGTGTTGCTGAATAAAGAGACCTTGGAGTACAGGTTCATAGCTTCTTGAAAGTGGAGTTGCAGGTAGATAGGATTGTGAAGAAGGCATTTGGAATGCTTTCCTTTATTGGTCAGAGCATTGAGTAGAGGAGTTGGGAGGTCATGTTGCGGCTGTACAGGACATTGTTTAGGCCACTTTTGGAATATTGTGTGCAATTCTAGTCTCCTTCTGGCAGAAGGATGTTGTGATACTTGAAAGGATTCAGAAAAGTTTTACAAGGGCGTTGCAGGATTTGAGCTACAGGAAGAGCTGAATAGGCTGGGGCTGTTTTCCCTGGAGTGTCGGAGGCTGAGAGGTGACCTTACAGAGGCTTATAAAATCATGAGGGACATAGATAGGATAAACAGACAAGGTATTTTCCCTATGGTGGGGGAGTCCAGAACTAGACGGCATAGGTTTAGGGTGAGAGGGGAAAGATTTAAAAGGAACCGAAGGGGCAACTTCACTCAGTGGTGCGTGTATGGAATGAGCTGCCAGAGGAAAGGATGGAGGCTAGTACAATTACAGCATTTAAAACTCCTCTGGATGGGTATATGCATAGGAAGGGTTTAGAGGGATATGGGGCAAGTGCTGGCAAATGGGACCAGTTGATGTTAAATAACTGGTCAGCATGGATGAGTTGGACCGAAGTGTTTGTTTCCAGGCTTTACATGTCTATGACTATGACTCAACAAGTGCTGGTCTAACCAGTGATGCCCATATTCGGTGAATGAATTGTAAAAAAAAAAAATGGTTGGTGTTAGAACTCTTTTCATTTAGTATTCAAGTAACTTATCTGGACTTCAGAATTGAGGGAGGAAGATTAAAATTTGAGATGTCAAATTCTGGTATTCACTGAATAATTAAGAGGGGGCATGAGTAAGCTCGCCGGAAGGATACGTAGGAAATGCTGTTGTTTACAGAAATGCCATCTGCTGTAGCTTTGGCTAATTACTTGGGTATCTAATTCCATCTGCAGCGCTTAACCCATCATTTGTTGTATCATTGGAAAACTATGATATGGCTCCCTATTGTGTGATCCACGTTATTAATAGATATAGTAATTGATTGATGCCCCAACTTTGTGAAACATCCGTTGTGACTTCCTTATAATGTAAGCAGTTCACTAGCAATAAAGCCAAGAAATTAAGATATAGATGAGCAATCTAATCCTCCATTTTGGATCTAGAAGTATGGAACAACAAACCAAAAGATAAGACCATAAGACTCAGGAGCAGAAATTAGGCCACTTGAGCCCATGAGTCTGCTCTGCCATTCAATCATGAATGAAGGTCATCCCTTTCCTCTCGGGCTGCACCCTGTCTGTCCTGCTAATGGGAACATCTTCCCAACATCCCACTCTATCCAGGCCATTCATATTCTGAAAGTCATGTTATTAACGTATGCATTGAACTTCATTGATTCACTGAAGATTAAGAGATGGATTTTTTTTTAACCAGGATCTGAGAAGATTAAGGGGCTAGAATATTTTAAATTATGGCAATTAGATAACTGATTAATGCTTTGACTATTAAAGCAGTAACATCAAAGCACAGATTTAGGAAGATGGGAATTCAAGGAGGAATACAAAATAATTATTAAAATAATAATAGTGAATTGTGTAGCCTACTGGCATGATTTTAATTAAATATCTGAAATTATTTCTGAAATTGATAATTATATAAAGAAGCAATTTTTAGAAAGGTAAAAGATTTAGAATAAATGTTTTGCATGGAAGAAAACATTGTTGAGTTGATAAATCATAGTTAAATTTTTCAGCACTAAATAAACTGAAGTCAACTGTGTGCATGTGCTTTGTTTCCTCTTTCATGTTGTTGCTAGAACTCCCTTCACACCTGTCACTCTTATCTACAATGACTTATTAATCTGTTACTCCTAAACTAACTCTGCTGGCGGTCATCCTGGCTTGATCTCCCAACTTCATTCACATTTTGCTTCTGTATAACTGAAATCTGAAGTCCAAAATAAATCTAAAACAAAATTTAAATACTATTTCTTAGTATTGTGTGCCCATTTTTTATATATTTTATCACTGGCAAAGAAACTGCTTGATAGGCGCCCAACCAGCACTTTTAAACTTGCACCTTCCCCAGCACCACTACTATGGCAGCATTGTCTATCATCTCTCTCTAAGATGCATGGCAACCATTTGCCAAGGTTACTTCAACAGCTCTTTCCAAACCTCCAACTCTGTTCTGGATGTGTTTTGGGTCCTGAGTTCAAAGCCTGTCATGGTGGAATTTTGAATTCAATTAAAACCTGGAATTGAGTGTCTCTAATGTTGGCCATGAATCCATTGTCAGTTGATGGGAAAACACATCTGGTTCATTAATGTCCTTTTCGGGAAGAAAACTGACAGTCTTACTTGGTTTGGCCTACATGTGACTCCAGACTCTCAGCAGTGTGGTTGACACGAGGGATGAGCAATAAATTCTGGCCTAGCCGTCCGCATCCTGTGAATAAAAAGAAACAAATTCATATACCATCTAAAGAGGGTTGAGAGGGCAGTGAGCATATGAAAACGACCTGCAAGTTCTCCTCTTAGCCACACACCGTCCTTACTTGAATCTATGAATCTCTCGTACATAAATGTATGAATTAGGAATAGACTATTCTGTCTCAAGCCTGTTTCATCATTCAATAAGATAATGCCAATCTATTTATGTTTCAAATTCTATATTCCCATCTGCCCCTGATAATCTTTGATTCCTTTACTCATTAAGAATCTATCTACCTCTGCTTAGAAATATTTAATAACCTCATCTCCAATGTTTTCTGCAGCAGAAAAGGAAATTCTCCTCATCTCTTCCCTAAAAGGCAACTCATAATTTTATAGCAGATTCCCCCTAGTTCTGGACTGACCTACAAAAGGATATAACCCTTCCACATTCAGGACCTCGTACCTTTCGATCAGGACCTCGTACCTTTCGATCAAGTCACCCCTCTCTTCTAAACTGCAGTGGAAACTAAATCAGTTGTCCAACATTCCTGATAAGGGGCTTATGCCCTAAACATCGATTCTCCTCCTCGGATGCTGCCTGGCCTGCTGTGCTTTTCCAGTGCCATACTTTGACAGTTGTCAAACCTATCCTCTTAGGACATCCCAAACATTCCAGCTGCTTATCTCATAAGCTCCTTTAACCCACCTCAAGTATATATCCTTCCTAAAATAAGGAAACAAAAATTGCAGAGTGTTCGAGATATGGTCTCACATCACAGTATAACTAACCCTAACCCTGTATCATTGAAGGTAAAAACAAAGACTGTACATGCTGGAAACCAGAGTCTAGATTAGAGTGGTGCTGGAAAAGCACAGCAGGTCAGGCAGCATCCGAGGAACAGGAAAATCGACGTTTCGGGCAAAAGCCCTTCATCAGGAATAGAGAGCTTTTGCCCGAAATGTCGATTTTCCTAATTTACTTTAATGTGTAATCCTTGTATTGAATAATAACATTTCATTTGCTGCCTTAATTACCTGCCTCCAACCTAACTTTGTGACTAGTGCACAAGAATACTTATATCTCACACATCTTTGAATTCTGCAATCGTTCTCCACTTAAGGAATACTGTGCTTTTTTATTCTTTCTGTCAAAGGGACTACTGCACGTTATAGAATCCATACAATACAGATAGAGGCCATTCAGCCCAGCGAGATAGCACCGACCCTGCAACCCCACATTAACCTTTGCTAATCCACCGAACTTGCTTATTTTCAGACTGTGGGCAGAACCCACACAGACATGGGGAAACATGCAAACTCCACACACAGTGTCCCTGGTCCCTGGTGCAGCAGTGCAAGCATGCCACCATGCTGCCCATTTTCCCATGTTATATTCTATCTGCCAGATGTTTGCTCACATGGTCAATTTATCTACATCTGTCTGTAACCTCCTTATGTCTTTGCATAATACCTTCTTACCTATCTTAATGTTATTTTTATTCATTTGCTCATCTCCGTCATTGATGTAATTCTGAAATGTTGTGGCCTCCTGCAGTACTTCACTCACCCAATCAAAGATCCATTTATACATCCTCTGCTGCCAGGAGCCAATCCTCTCTCCATGAAATTGTTCATTTCTTTACTTTGAACTTTTCTTTTCTGCATTAACTTTTAACCTGGCACCCTAGCTAACCATTTTGTCATCCTTTCACTGTGTCGCTGGGTAAACATGCTGAAACTCCCTTTCTAACAGCACAGCTACAAAAACTTCAGTTTTTGCTGGGTGAGGCCCAGCAGTGGAGACAGGGACTCCTGATTGCAGTAGGCCCAGAGCAGAGACTCTTGGCATTGATAAGGCAACGGCAGCATGGTATGCCAGAAGTGTGGACTCCTGGCATTGTCAAAATAGCAGTGGAGTCGGGGACACCTGGTTGCAGGGCAAATGTGGGCACAACATGGAACCTGACATCAGTGTGGCGGGCAGAGATGGTGCCGAAAGAATGACAACTTCTTGGATTCCCTACAGTATTGCAACAGGCCCTTCGGCCCAACAAGTCCACTCCAACCCTCCAAAGAGTAACTCACCCAGACTCATTCTTGTACCCTATATTTAAACCTGACTAATGCACCTGACACTATATGGGCAATTTAGCATGACCAATTCACCTGACCAGGACATCTTTGGACTGTCTGAGAAAACCGGAGGAAACCCACGTAGACAGGAGGAGAATGGATTCTTACATTACCGAAACAGCAAAATGCTGTGCATGCTGTCCCATATCCATTATGACAAGCAATATTTGGCAGAAAAGTTTTACCTTCAATTGAACAGTTGATCTTCTTGGTTGTGTAATGGTTGTTGGCTCTCGGACTGTGATTTATGATACATTCAAACCCCTAGCTTAGTTTGCAGTATTGTAATCTCTCCTCAGCTAGTTATTATTCATTGTTGTTGGTGCACAAACTGGGAAAATGTCTTGAAATACTAATTCTCACTTAATACTGATAAATTTATGTGAGCCTCGGGGCAGGGGAATTTGCTTACATTTCCGATTAAACATTTTGTGGGCTAAAGACTACAATGTATTTGAACTGTTTCTGAATTTTTCTTTTTCTTGGATTTATCGAGTCAATCTCTTACTATTTAAACTCTGGTAACTAAGTGTCTTGCAGTAGTATCTGGTACAAAGGTCAAGGTTAGAGTGGTGCTGGAAAAGCACAGCCAGTCAGGCAGCATCCGAGGAGTAGGAAAATCAAAGTTTCGGGCAAAAGCCCTTCTTCAGGAATGAAGGGCTTTTGCCTGAAACGTCGATTTTTCCTGCTCCTCGGATGCTGCCTGACCTGCTATGCTTTTCCAGCACCACTCTAATCTAGACTGTGATTTCCAGCATCTGCCTTTCTCACTTTTGTCTGGTACAAAGGTGTCAAACCTCGCTGTGCTCTTGGAATGCAGATAGGCAAATGTCTGTTGTTTGTAAACCTTCATCTAAAGCTTTTAAAGCATCTTGATGCTTTCATCCTCTTTACATTTGTTATTGATTTCTCCATTTTTGACCTTCATTATTCTGCTGTCTTACAGGTAGAGCAGACAATGGAAGGATTACTTCACTACATCAATCCAGCACATGCCATCTCGCTCCTGAGTGCACTTAACGAGGATCGCCTAAAAGGCCAACTTTGTGACGTTGTCCTAATTGTTGGTGACCATAAATTCCGGGCTCATAAGAATGTTTTGGCTGCTAGCAGTGACTATTTCCGTTCTTTGTTTACCAAGAAAGAGAATGAAAGCCAGTCGGTCTTCCAGTTGGATCTCTGTGAAGCAGCTATCTTTGAGAATATTCTAAATTACATCTATTCCTCATCCCTCTTCATAGAGAAGAAAAGCCTTTCAGCTGTCCATGCTCTTGGTGACAACCTTGGTATCTCTTTTCTGACCAGCATTCCATCACAGACACCTCAGATTTCTTGTGCTCCAAATCCTGTCAAGAAGCATGGCAAAGTTGGTGAAGATGGAAGTAGTGCCCAGCCACGGAGTGTGATTGTGTGTCAGAGTCGCAGTGACCTTGATAAAAGTAATGCTGAATCTGAAGCAAAGGGAGGGGATTCAAGTCAAAAAAAGGGACCATCTGAGGACGATCCAAGTCACAGTTTTAAGTCTTCATCTTTAATGAATGCTTTAAGAGCAAATTCTAATCCTCTGTCCAGGGATGCTGATACAACTCATCTTTTGGATGATAAAGGACAATCTTTGTTAAAAGATATTCATGGAAATTTAGGTAACACTAAATTCTATGCAACTTTCAAATCTCTGGATGATCAAAATAGAATGAGGTTTTGGCCCGATAGGAGAAATTCCATGAGTGTAGATGGCACTTCAAGTTTTACTGGCAATATTTCTGAGGCGAGGCAAAGTCTGACTGATCTCTTGGTAAATGGAAAGCCTTTACCCAAGCCACAACTTTCACCCGCATTTTCATTTCATGGAACTACAGGACATCCATATTCCCAACAAAAAGCTGGGAACACGGTAAATGCTGGCAAAACTGAAGAGAGTAATTTGCTATATTACACCAAAGTAGGGCCTACCGTTCAACCTGGAAGATTGCCACCTAGCAGCCGAAGTGTTGTTAGCAGTGGCCCATTGGTGAAGAGTCTCCTACGCAGGTCATTGTCTATGGATAGCCAAGTCCCTTCCTACTCTTCGTCTCTTGATCTGAAAATGACCTATGGATCACAGATCTGTAAACGGGAACCACTGGAGTTGACTTGTGATGCACCATCCCAGAAGCCATCGATTACAGACTCCATTAAACAGCAGCTTCTAAAGGAAAAGCCAAAGGTTGATCAGTCTTGTCGACCAAGACAACTTAATGTATCTCAGGCTGCTGAAACTGATGCTGTCTCTCTGCCATCAGCTCTTAAAATAAAAACCGAGCCCTGTAGCCCTGCGTCAGATACTTCTGATATAATTACGGTTACAGTAGGAGAAACTTCACCGTCTACCAGTAAGGACTTTGCTGTGAAAAATGTGGAGAGGAACAGAAGAGTATCAATGCTTCCGGTGAAGAGGAGGTTCTTGGCTGAAAATGCAAAACTTTATGAAAAATCAGAAACTTTGCAGCATTCTCCCAACATAGCACAGAGCTTTGAGGAAAGTTCAAGCCCGACAGCAGATGATACTAATCTTGATCTGTCAAAGACTGATGAGAACAAAGATGAATATTCAGAGTCTGAATCAGCAATAACTGGCAAACAGTTCAAGTGCATGACCTGCTTCAAGATATTCCGGTCCACAGCAGGTCTTTTCCGGCATGTCGATATGTATCATAACCCAGATAAGCCATATGTATGTGATATTTGTCACAAGAGATTTCTTACCAATTTCAAAGTTTGGACACATTGCCAAACCCAACATGGAGTAGTTATCAACCCATCAGCAGCTACCAGCTCCAGTCTAGTTCCAGAAGAAAAATTTCAAAAGAAACTGAATGATATGATGCGTGAAAGAGAGATCAAGAAGGCTTTATTTCACAAGTTGCGGCGTCGGCAAATATCATCTCATAGTTACTCAGGGCTGCGGTCAGAACAAGGATTCAAGAAAAATTTGAAATCTGCAACTAAAGGAGTATACATTTGTACTACATGTGGAAAGTTGTTTCGTTTTCTGTCACGTTACAGGCAACACATGAAGACCCACCCAGGTGAGAAGCCCTTTGTTTGCAAACTCTATAACAGGGCTTTCAAAACAAAAGAACAAGTTGTTACTGAAAACGTAAGTGAAGATAATATTGAGCATCAGTGTGAGCATTGTAATACCAAAATGTCGTCATTGGCAGAAAAGACAAAGCATGAGAGAATCTGTAGGAATGTGACTGTGTGCTGCTACTGCAGCCTTAGGTTCTGCTCTAGAGAACTGAAACAGGAGCATGAAAATCAGTGCGAGTATAAGAAGTTAACCTGTCTAGAATGTAAACGTACATTTAAATCATCTTTCAGCATATGGCGTCATCAGATTGAAGTTCACAATGAAAACACAATGGCCCCAGTGGAAAAATCCAATTTGGATCCAATATGTCATAATGGTGTCTTGCCTAAAGAAGTTCAAACTGAAGCAGGAGAGGATGCTATTGTCAGTCCAAGTACATCAAAAGAATATGATGCCTGCAGTGACTCTTCAGAGCCAATGTATGTTGACTCTGAAGATTCTTCTTGCTTTCCTGAAGATTTGAGTATTTCTAATCGGAGAAATACAAGCAGTAACAATAACCATATACCTGATGTAGTTTCCACAAATCCCATTCATCTGGAAGATGTAACATCAGAACCCAACAGTTCTAGTGGGGAACCAGAGGACCTGACATGCAAAGGAGAGCGTGGTCTTTGGCCATGTGAAAAATGTGGCAAGATCTTCACGATACACAAGCAACTGGAGCGTCATCAGGAATTGTTGTGCGCTGTTAAGCCATTTATTTGCCACGTTTGCCATAAAGCGTTCCGTACCAACTTCCGTCTCTGGAGCCACTTTCAGTCCCATATTTCTCAGTCAGCAGACCACCTTGAATTTTCTAAACCTGTGAGGAGCCCTTCCTCTTGTCCACCACCTCCCCCTCCACCACCACCACCACCACCACCACTCCCTGTACCACCCCAGGAGCAGTCTCCTGAACCTGAACCACCCTTAAATAATTCAGACAAGACGGGTAGCCCACAGGCAGCAGATACACTTTTTACCCATGCCCCTCCTCTTGCAGCAGCTACCTTCGAAAGGCCATTCATGTGCAAATTTTGCCGTAGGACTTTCAAAACTGCTTTCAGTCTGTGGAGCCACGAACAGACACACAACTGAAATTAAGATTCAAGTCTCGGATTTATGTGGAATTCCACTAGATTAATCTCTAAAGATAACTTGGAAGCAAGTGTGCCATGGGCGTGGACTGAATGAATATATGACAATATAATGCACAATTTCATTCTCTGGAAGTTTAGGAAAATTGGTTTGGATAAGAAAGGTGAAAGGTAAAATATGAAATTGGTATTACTGATGGAACAAAGTAAAAACCTAGATTTGTTTTTTCAAAAATCACCACACTTGTTACTTGGGTGCTACATTGAAGCATATTTTTTTATATGATGGAAATTTGCCAGTGTTACACAATCATTGCTTTAAATGGGACTGGCCTAATATCATTGAACCAAAACAAGCATTGAAATGGATTCTTTATGATGTGTTTTTAATATTCAGTAATATATGAGGCTTCAGTAATATCATAAAGGCAATTGAACCACATTCACCGGTTCAACCATTTTGATTGACTGGGGGTTCAGTGGAAATGAAGAATGACCATTTTAATCAGTTTTTTTTCCAGCACAGGGATGATGCTGAATGTGGTTTCTACACTAGTTAAGGCCCAAGGTATATCCTGTAGCTCAAGGATCAGTCAGCATGGGCTTACAAGTAATTGGCTCATGGAATTATTGGGGTTTTCTGCAAATAATAGGCCTCAGGCAACCAGCAGATTGGAGACAAAGCTGGAGTTTGAATGTCAGTCACACCTCCCTATTTAGCAGCATGGATGGGAGTCTACTGTAAGCAGAGGTGTCTTAATCAATATGACTTCAAAAGATTATTTTCAGGTCTAGAGGTTATTCTCTTTCATGCTTTGATGCCTGTTCTCATAGTCATCTTGTGATTTTTATATAGCATCTATTAAGGAACAGAACTGTTACTGTAGGAATATAGTGTCCCATTATAGTGTTGGATGCACAGTGATATTCTAGAAACCCTGAACTGTGACCACACCAAAGGTAGAGAACAAATGAGAGTTCTGAACGATGTGAACTAAAACTAAGGAGAAAAGGAAGAAAATGCTATCTCTGAGAATGAAATTAGTTCGCTTCCAGCACTGAGCTATATCAAAAGATGGTGACATTAGTTATACTAGAGAACAGAAGAACAGGTGTAATACAGCACAACCACTCTTGCATCTTAAGTCACCCTTCATATGATGAGTAATTTTGAACTGTCTCCACTTTGGACTTGCTTAACAAGTATGGATAATTTAAAAACAAAATTACAGTAAATTGAAAATGAGTGAAAGACTGATTTGTTAGTAGTGACAGCAATTGACATCAGGGAAGATGTATCTTTCAGAATCATGAGCCAAACATAATGTTGAGGCCGATTTGTAGTAAATAAGTATTTTGTATAATAAATTAATGTAATGGTGAAAGGTAGTGACCCATCAAATGGAGCATTACACTAAGTGTTTCCATAGAATATACTCAGGAAAGGGTAGAGTTCAAAGCAGGAGGGTGGACGACTTAGTGGCCTTTCTATTTATGCCAGGTTCTAAGAATTAAGATTTCCTTAGAATCTGCCATTGGCAAAATTTGTCATCGCAACACCCTCCACACCAGCTCTAAATTATGCTTCATGTAATTAAATTGTTTGTTTATCATGGAATTAATACAAATACATCTGGTTAGCATGTGTTTGGCATTCAAGTATGGACTTTGACAGTATTCTGCTAAAGAGATGAGACTGTATCAACATTAAACTATTATTTCCAAATTGTAGCTTCGGAGTACACCTTGCTTTCTCCCCCCCCCCCCCCCCCCCACCCCCCCATCTGCCCCCCATTATGATTGACATAAATGCTTTGGTATGAGCCTTTCTCACATTTTCAAATTGAAGAAAATAAAACTTTCAGCAACACTGACAGGTCTATTATAAATTATCATCATAAGTACCAGTTTATTGTTCTATTTAATCGTAATATTGCAAGAGAGGCTCATGTAGTTCTGTTTGTTCAGTTTGTTGTAACTAAACATTTCCTTTATAATTTATCATTATTGTAAAAGGCAACAGAGTTTGCAGCACTCAAGTTCATCAACTTTATTTAAATTCTGAAATTTAAGAATTCTGCGCAGTACTGTGAACTGCAAATTGATCACAGCCAAACGATCTTAAAAATTCTATTTCCATTTGGACTTGTCGTTTACTGCAGTAAAGTTTGTGTGAAGTTTTAATGGAGGACCCTCTGTTATGCTTTTTTTATTTTAACTTAAACATTATTGTCCTGTACTGAAATTCTATAATGTTAAGAGTCTGTAGCTACAAATTGGGTAAGATTTAATGTAACCCATTATAATGAGAAACATGTAGGCTGGGCTCATTTAGTTGTTTGAGAGTCTTTGCGTCAGTCTCTCTGTGGCAGCCAAACCTCCCCAAAGGGCACAAGGGACTAGAAAAAGATTCCCAGTAACACATGATATAAACTCAATTGATTAATGATCCACTTGTCACCCATTATCCCTGATCCCATTGAAGCTTTATTGTAACTTGGGGAAGGGTCTCCTGAGGGTGAACGGAATTGGTGGTGGGGTTATCCCCAACCAAGGAACCTGGCATTGACTAGGGTGATGGTGGCTAAAAATCACGCTCTTGCTCTTGCCTCCAACTGCCTGTCCCTCACAAGACCCCAGTCTGGATCCACTCGTTTTTTTGGCCTGTGGCACCATGATGATCTTAAGCCTCTAGATGTAGTCGTGCCAACTGCCAACAGTGTCCCTGCAGTACATTCTGGTTACCAATTTTGAGGTGGAATTTCAACTATTGGGTATCTCAAAGTGCAGAAGATCTGAGAGCATTAAGGACACTTGGTTCCATCAGGCCTCATTATCAGAGAACCAATTCTATGAGTGAGACCCCCATTCAGCTGACAATATCCCATCCATTGAGTTTTTTTTTTCATTTTTAACGATTCTTTTCATAACTGATGCTAGACACAAATCTATAAAGTACTTTTTTCGTAAGATTCAGCTGAAGAAAATATGTGCCAGTCTGCTAACTGAAGCTAAGATTGACTATGATCCTTGAACTAACTGTGGGCAACAAGACTAATGATTAACCGGTGTGTTATGTGTTTGCAAACCTTCAGCACTAGCTTCACTTTACTATTGGTTAATCTTTCACCACTTTACGACTGAACTTGATTACAGGAAAAATAAAGTATCGGTACTCTTAACAGTAAGGATGGCATATATTTAAATGTAAACACCATTTCAGCTCTTGCTACCAAAGAGTTAGTCACATTAATTGAACAATGTAATATTTGCTTTTAGAGCAGCAAAGATTCACAGCAGCACAGAAGTTTCATCTTGGCAAGTTGCAGATAATCCCCTTTAATCATTTATTTGTGCAGAAGAGGGGAAGAAAATAGGATTATCTTGATGTAATTTGCAGAAAGACGTGTTTAATGTAAGCGCTACATCTGAGATTGATCACTATGTTGTGGTGTCAATGATGGTTTCATTTGCACTTTTTAAATTACTAACATTGCCAAATTTTGACAGTAGAATCCAAGTCTATTTCTGTTTCATTTTTATATATTAAATTTAAGGCTGTTGTTACTTCTGCTTTCAATCTTTTTATTTGTACAGATAAAATCAATGAATCATATGAACTTCTGAAGCAGGTTAGATTACTACAGAGTTTTAGAGAAAACACACATGGTTGAAAATGGACACACAAGATTATGAAATTGAGCAGCAGTTTGCTGAACCTACGATCAGTCTTTTCTTTTAAACGCTGATTGTACTGATCAATTTCATGATTGTCTATTTATATTTTTTAAAGTTCAGCCTTTGTGTTTCTTTTCATTTTCAACATTTCTCTTCAAGTGAACTTCTCCCTCTGAGTGATTTCTGCCCAAAATGTTAATCTCTCAGATATTAACTTGTCTGCTACTTATTTTCCATATTTATTCATTTTAAATCTCTATATTTTCACCAGGTAGTTTTGAAGCTTCTAATGAATAATGTATAGTAGATTGTAGTTAATGACAGGTGTCCTTGTTTTATGGGATACACTTTCTTTCATTACAGTACTATTGGGGAAGTCTACTGTAATCTTTGACCTTTTTAAAATAATTAACATTTTTCTACTCCAGTTTTAGATGATCAGCAAGGCACATTCAAATATCATAGTGTTGTTCCGAGTCTTATGAAGATTTGATGCTAGCGTATGCTGAGTCAGCTGATCTTACATAAGACAGTAGTAAAAGGTGCTACAATTTGTCACAACATCCCTGTTTTGCTGCTGTATATCACTATTCAGTAACTTTTAGATGAAACTTGCACTTTCCTTGCCATCACTTGAGAGTAACGTTGGGTTTGCCTGTGATTTTCCCTTCTCTCTCCTCACTATTCCGACCGCATGTCATCCCCATTTCATGCATAAAGATTGACAACTTGGCTGTCTTCAAGACAGGATGAAGATTTGAAAGAGGATTTCTTTTTATATGTAAAATGCCATCCCTTATCCATTCAAACAAATCCTCTTTCATTATGCAGCTTTTAGCATGTATTTAATCAGCAACCCAAATTTAAAATTTTCTTTTTATTATTTGATTTGTACACGTGAACTCATTTTTTTAAAGAAATGCCCACTCAGTTTGTTCATCCTGTTATAAAATCATCTTTCGATCTGGTAAAGGAATCAAAAGGAGTTCCTTATATGGTTTTCTGTGCAGTGAAAAGATTAGTTCATGTGCTTTTATGCACCATGCCATGATTAAACTCTGGAAGCTTGACTTTACCATTTGTTTTTGATTGCCTGAAGATCTCATAGCAAGTGCTCTTCATCAGTATTACTCCTGCATGCACCTATTCTCAGAAAAGCAGAATTTATACCAATTACTCAATAAGTACACAGTCTTCAAATTTGTACATTCCTGAAAGCTTGGCATAACCTGGTGATTCAGAATTCCTCAACCCCAACCTAAATTATAGTGAAATTTTACTATTCAGTTCAGCTGACAGTGGTTGTGAATAAATTTCTAGGATTCCAGGATATATTTTGTTTTTCAAGTAAATCCAATCTTTAAAATTGGCTGATAATTTCCTTTCTTAATCAGCTAATGTGAAAAGACTTGTGGTAAAGAGTTAATTCTTTCCCTGCAATATTTTTGATGTTCAAGCAAGAGAAAAGATTAGGATTCGCGACAGTTCAAACTCTAATTGACAAAAACAATTCTCATCACTAGTATAACATTTTATATTGACATGGATCCATCTTTGTTTTTTATTTGTTGCATAAGTTTTACAAGTAATTATTGTTCCCAGTAAAATGCTTCTTATCCTTTTAGTTTCTGTCAAACAGTGGGGGATGAATTATATTAAGATTTAATTGCACTTATTGTTGAGATTATTCATCTCAGAAATATTTGTCTTGTGGTCTATCAGAAACGATTAATTATGCTAGTGGCAGACATTTTCTACTAGCCTATCTTTTGATTTTGATTTATGCTGGAGTATCCAAGTTTAGTAACTTTATAAATTCTTTATGTAGCTCAGTTTAACATTACATCAAGTCACATCAATCCCTAATTGATTTCTTTATGTGCATCTTGATTAATGAACTTATTGCAATAGCCAATTTATAGCATGCATTGAAACAAGAAAAAAGTCTATCAATGAAACACAATTGAATGTGCATGTAATCAACTTCATTTATTTTAGGATGTATCCATTTAGGTTAGATGGCAATCATAATGCTGCCTAATACTTTTTCATTTGATTTGAATGGTAATCAAATTTGAACTTGACCTTTATAATATTGACAGTCATGGTTCTGCTTGTGCCTCAGCTTTAAATGCACCATATGAAGGTCAAGAAATTTCTAAATCAGATTTTTTTTTTCTACGCAAGAGAATAGGTTGAAGTATTTTGATGATTCTGAATGTTTCCAAGTTAAGACAAAAGTCTGGAATTGCTCCTACTTCCAGTTACTCTGCAGTGATCAGTAACAGAAAATCTTCAGTATAGGTGATGAATGACTGACTGACTGACTGGTTTTCTCCAGCAGTGAAAAACTTGCTGACTGCATGTTCATGAAAAGGATTGTCACTTTTTTTGAAGCTACTGAAGAATTTGTATTGTGTTTCAGTCAGACTTAGTGATTGCTTTCAGGGAGAAAAAGTGTGCTTTGGGGAGAGAGGAGGAAAGAAATCCAAACAATTTGTTATACAAATTCTCAGAGTCAGTACAGCAGCCTTCTGTGTTGGTGTCTTAGACCCGATAATCCGTAGTTTTCCATTTATCATCAAAGAAATCATTAGTCTTAAGCAGCAATTGACAGTGCAAATAGAATGTAAAGCTACATATTGGTGGAAATAAGTCAAATAATATAGTTATCAAACTATATAGAGTTGTAGTCAGGCCACAACTGGAATATTGCTCAGAGTTCTAGTTATCAAGAGGAGGTAGAGACATTCAGTACGAAGACAACATGGAGAAGAGCTGTAAGTCTGTTACCTAGTGACAGTGAGAAGAATGATTACACCCGAAATGTTCACTTCTCCACCTCCTGATGCTCCCTAGCGTGTAGTGTTCTTCCAGCCTCCTGCTTGTCTTCCTAGTGACAGAGTCCAAGTTATGAGGGAAGACTTGGAGCTGAAAGACAGGACGTTTGGGCCGACAAGGAAGCTATAGAATCTTATGAAGGCATGCAGGGTTGTTAACAGTTCATTGAAAGTAGACCTGGGTCGAGGAGAGTAGGTGGGCTATTGAAGTTATTGAATTTAACTTTAGGACTGTTAGCAAATTCTTTTTCATGACAAACACTGACCAATGTGGACAATGGACTTCCAAATAGTGTAATGTCAGCAAAATCCTGTAATTATTATAAGAATGCAATTGGATTCTACAGTGGAGAGTGTCAGGATTGCTGGACTGTTGAATTAAGTTTCACCAAATAGATTACCTCATCTGTTTTAACCTTGTCATGGAGAAATAACTGAAAATACTTGATAGGTTTGATGTTATTTGTTGTAAACATCTATATCAGGAGCTTGTCATTTTTCAATAATTGAAGCATGGCAAAAGAAATGAGAAGGAAAAGGTACATAATAGAATTTAGAATTATTTGCAAAGAAAGTTTCAAGGTATGTAATGAAGATAATATGAAAGTGCTGGGTGATGTAGTCTGCTAATAAGATTTCCATACAAGATAAGCTAAGAGAGTAATGTTTTGTGTATGCAGGTCATTAATGTAACAGCTCACAGGTTAGTTGTTTTAATTGGGTATCTTTGAGAATCCACAGGATAATTGGTATCAAACATTTATGTTGTTCCATTAAGCATTGCATTTCTGAGATATATTTGTCATTGCAGGTTTGTTGTGCTTCTCTGTTATTTTTAGGAGCACTTGATGTTCACACTTTATATTTGAGAAATGAAATGTACTTTTCTTTCAATATTTTCTTCTGTAATCTTGATACCAAGGAAATTATGAATGAAAATTCACCAAGTAGCCTTCTTGCCACACAAATAGCAGGTAATGATCATCTCCTTTTTGGAGATGATCTAACCATCGCCCCTTGACATTCAATAGCATTACATCACTGAACCCGCAGTATCAACCTCCTAGGAGTTTCCATTGACAGAAAACTGAACTGAACTTTCCATATAAATACAATGGCTATAACAGCAAGAATCCTATAGCCAGTAACACACTTCCTGACTCCCCATATCCTGTTCACCATCTACCAAGCACAAGTTAGGAATCTAATTGAATACTCTCCATCTGCCTGGATTGGTACATCTTATAGCAAGAATCTTGATGCCATCTAGGACCAAGCAGCCCACAAACATCAACTTGGTCTGCCCCCAATGCTCAGTAGCGGCAATGTGGACCATCTGCAGGATGCAGAGCAGAAATTCAACAACGTTTCTTAGATTGCACCTTCCAAACCCACAATCGGTATAGAAGGACAAGGGCAGCAGACTGCCCTCCGAGCCATTTACCATCCTGATTTGGAAGTACGACTTCACCATATTTCCTTACAGCAACACTGCATTGTCAGTTTGGAATGTTTGTGCTGAATTTGGTTTAGGACATGAACCTACAACCTACTGGGTGCTGATCTCTTTCAAGTATGCAAAATTGCTTCTTTTGTTTTTGTTGATATGTCTTAAGGACTCAGAAGTGGATAGAGTGATGCTTGGGTAAAGTTTGTGTTGTAATGTATTTGGCTAGAAAAGGCTGGAAAGCAAATAAGACAACAAAACGTTTAAACCTGTTGGATGAATGATGCACATTTCTTTTTTTTACAATGTTGAACTATTTAAATTTCATCCATTGATTTGTATAATTCTAGTTGAGATTTTTTTATTACAAATCAAATTGCAGTTTTAATTTGATCTTCTATGTTACAGGATTTTTTTATTTATCTGAATTGTTTGCAGTTAAATAGCTATATTTATGGCTACTCGTGCTTTTAACAATGTATTAGGATGAGTTTTCTTAAAATCATTTCAGACCATAGATTGTACTACATAGCCATTGGAAAATCTATTGGTGGAACTAACCTTTTTTACTTCTGTATTGAATTGTACAATAATGTACTGTGTGTGAAAGTTCCTGTGCATATTGTCGTATTGACACAGTCTTTATCTTGTATCTTCTGAATATGTGAATCTGTTTTCAAGGCTGACTTATTTTTATTAAGCTAAGTGCCCATAAACACTACATTGGCCTGATCTCTTTAGATTTGTTGCACAACACTTTCATTTGTGGTGTTGTCACCTGAAACATTTTAAACACTTTTGTGTCATAGACTCCACCTTTTCCATAAGTGCCACCTATCAGCCTGATTCAGTCAATGCAAGCCGTTGAAAGCTACTTTTATTGTGTTGGTGAAGAGGTTTGAGAAAAGAGGTTAAAATTAAGTGGTTCCCTGAATTACATTCTTGTTTTACCTTTGCGATTTGGATTGCACACTAGATGAAATGATTCTTCCTCTTGTCTGCACTGCCAGACAGATACATAGTTGAACATTTATTTGGGCAGCACAGTTGATGCAGAACTCAGTAGAAAGTGGCCAATAACTTTGCACTAAAATTTGATATTCTTAGGTCATCGAGTTGGCTCGTATGTGAAAATATCACACTATGCTGTTTGGTGTTGGGTTAGCAGGTATTGTGAGACAGATGGATGGTTCTATACTCTGCATCCAAACTGTGCTGGAACTGAGCATGGAGTTCTTGTTGCTGAAACCAATTGTGAAATAACAACATTTTTTACCATTTAGCAGTCTTGATATCACTTTCAAAAACTCAAAGTAAAACTTAACAGGTGAATGGGTTTGAATGAATTACTTAAACTTTATTCACTGCATATACTGTAAAGGGGTGGATGGGTCTTGTGGTGCACTGGTACCAACCCTACCTTCTGGGCAGATAGTTCAAGTTCCACTTGCCCTGGAAGTGTCATAACATATGAAAACTGATTAAAAATAATCTGCACCAAAAATAAAAGGTGGATGACCGTTGTATCTAAGTGCCTGCAGATAGATTTCACAATTGAAGGGTATACAGGTGTAATGTAATGCTCTTTGCAAAAAATGAATGAATGTATTGCAGTTTTTGTACTCAGTTAAATACATCCCTGTCTGAAAAAAAAAGTATTGCTTGGCTATGCAATAACGAGGAAATAAATTGTTATTGATTTTGGGACATGGGATAGTAATATAGTTCTAAGAGATGTTATTTTTTTTCTGAGAAGTTAGGATATAATCAGGATTAATTATTGTGACTTTATTTCCTTCGGATTTTACTTTCCTGTCCATGAATTTGCAATTGATTTTTTTTTTTAAAAAGTTAACTTTTTGTGTTGTTAAATAATCATGGTTTTCAAGTTTTCTTTCACCCTGCTGGGAAAGGGGGAAATCTATTCTCGTCGAAACGATTTTCATTGGAATTGGACTGTGATGAAAGATTCTGTGTTTCCTCATGCACTTCACTGCTTATAATCATACTCCACTGCACTCCATTTCAACAACTTTCCAGTACACTCTTCTGACTAGATGGATGTGTGGACTGAGATGATCTGGACCAGTTTTTTTTTTTTAAATTCATGTTCCTTGCCATTGCTGCTCAAAATTGTCGAGAAAGGAGGCTGCCTGTCAGTTCCCACCCCTAGACAGTCCAGGTTTCTGAGTTAGCCAGAATTTTCTCATCCAATTTAAACTGGACACTTTGTCTAAAATAATTATTTTCCAACATAGTACAATGCTTTTTGCTTTTGTTGTTACAATGATTGCATATTTTTAGGAGCTGAGAAAATCCCTGAATTTGAGGATTGATCATGTCCCTGCTTCTATTTACATTTCATTTGTTTCTTGCGCATTAATGCACACCCACTCTATGTTGAACTCTCTGCAACTGTAATGCAACACTTGCCAATATAAAGTTTGAAATTTCCTCTGAGATACAAAAATGAACAAACCCAGCAAAATTTGTTTCTCGGGCTTGGAATTTGGCATTTTCTCTTGGCAAATCTCTTGTGCAGTAGAGATTTCAAGTATTTACCCAGATCAAAAATAATAACTATACCAATGTTGCCTCATTTTAATTCCTAGGGAACTTCGCTGTTAGAAGGATAGGCAGCAAGTACAGTTGAATTATTAATTACTACTTGGAACAAGCCAAAACCTGGCTTTCGGCTATATATGAAAGCTTAAGATGGGCAAGTTGGGACAGGTTTCTGCAACTGTATACAAAGGAAGGTTCAGGAAAAGAGAAAGCAGTACTTATTATCCACATTTTGCTTTGCATTATTGAAGCACCAGACCTGGAGAATGAACTGTTTCAAAGCTTGTGCCAGTGCCACTCTGAAAGCACATGCATGACAATGTGCAAGAGTGTATGTAGTAGGCCATCTTAGCTTGTTTTTTTTCTCTACACTGAGAAGTGTATCTGCAGTCTCACTTTAGTGTGGCACCTGCCTTCCACTATAGAGACATCACAGAATTGGCATTTGCTTCCTCCTTCCTGCCCTCTTGCTTTGGGTGAAGACGTGGGACATTAATTCTCCATTTGTCTTCCCAGTGAGGAATTGGCATATTGAGGTGGAGAATGACATATGTTGAAGTTGCTCAAACTAGAGTTTGTCTGATTCTTCCCCTGCTTAAAGCACCTTGGGTTATTTTAATCTATTAAAGGTACTTTGTTAATTCCATTTGCTGACGAATTTCACTTTTTTTTTTCAAAAATCCAATGAAACGAAGTGATTTACAATTTCAGCATATACTTCATTCACTTGGGGGGCAAAATGCTATTTAATTCTAGCCAACCGTTTTCTTTTTCCGTGTGAACACTAAACATTTTAAGACAAGACTATCGAGTTTTGCATAGACGTAGATTTTGCATTGCAGAAGGGGGTTTCCCAACAATACTTTTGATGCATGATTCCTCATCAGACTACATTCATAACACTCAGTGATTATTGTTTGAAATTTGAAAAATATACTTGTGTACTATACTTTGCAAAATGTGCAAAAATGCTACTGCAGCCTGGAGGAGATCATTAAGTTAGGAGTGATTATGAGAGCATGGAATTTGTTTCAGACATATGAGGTAACTTGCTGTTTGTCTTTTAACTAAGGCAGACCATAAATCTTCTGAGTTATTTTTATTGATGAACATGAACTGCAAAAGTTGAACATTTGATATTTAAAAAGGAGTAATTGTGGTAAAGTAGAGCTGGTCAGACCTCATCTGACAGAAGTATAAACTTGCGTTTTAGGGGACCGTCATTAGATCTAACCTTCCATCTGCCTTTTGACTTTCATTCTTACCTGCTGTGTAATTCCAAAACTTCTGATTTCCTTGAGTTATTTCATTGTACATTTAAAAAAAAAATATCTGCAAGTTTGATGTAAATATATATGGGAGGGGGTGAAGATGGGCATTGTGCAACATGGTCACTGACTCAGTTGAAGATTGTTTTGGATGTTCCATTTGCCATCAGATGGCTGTTGCTCTGTATTTGCTGTTATTTTGTATATGAAGAAACTGAGATAACACTGCAGGCCCAGTGAATGACAGCATCAAAACAATTGATATTGACTCAGAATAGAGAGCAGCGATTTTCAAAGTTAGAGCCTTGTTCAGGTTTCTTGAGGTCCATACCAGCTAGTTCCACAAGTCTTTGATTTTCTTTTTAAAAATGCATCTTCCCAGAATTAAGGGTTTTCAAATAAGCCCAATTTCATTCTGCATTTAGTTTTCTGTGCAAAATGTTAGTTGTGGGGTCAGCAATTGGAAACTTTAACTGACCTTAGAGCAGTTGAATTGGATGAGGAAAATTAACCTGCTTTCCTGCTCATTATCACTTGTCGACCTTGGGTGAGGATAGGGACTTATCAAACTTGAATAGCTTACTGTTGAAGCCAAACACAAAGTTGCTGGTGTCTGTGAAACTATTGCCTGGCAACTGTATGAAAACATGAGGGGGAAGGTGGGTAATGAGAATTATTAATAAAAAGCTCTCAAATGTCTTGGGTTGACAGTACTGAAAATGGCAATCCCTAACTGCAGAAATGCAATTGTTAATCCTTTTACAATCTTTAATTGTTTGCCCATTTCACTTTTTTAAAACAAAATAGAAATCATAACTATACCTTTTGGTGTTTTTGCATGTCAAGTTGTATTTACAGTTTTATGCATTACAAACCGGTGTCCATTTGAAAGATTTAATGTTAGAATATACTACTGATCATGTGGAATGTATTTTAAACTTGAGGTCATTTTGATCTATGTTGCTTTCTCTTTCTCAGAATATGTTGACTGCATAGAAAGGAAACTCATTTGAGTCCTTTCAAACACATTATCAAAAGTGTTGTTACTTTATAGTTTTATTTACTAATGAAGTCAAAAAAGTACCTGAAAAGTCTGACTAAATCTGTGAAGAGTCTAACATTTGTGATTGTCTGGTCTCCAGATTTTTTTTTTTGTACATTTTAGTCATAAATTAAACTGTACAAAGCTTCAAGTTCCTTGTCTTTAACATGAATTGGATTTGTTTGTTCAATCTGGACTAGAAAGAGTTATAAATTAATTGATTTTTTTTTTAAATTGCGAAATGAGTTGTGGTTATTTTGAGGACTCTATTTTCAAAGTGAGGAATACCAATTGTACATTGTCATGCAGTAGTTGCGTTCACACAGACACCAAAGATTAACCAATAGCTTTAGGCTTTTGACTGTTCAGCTCTCAAATTAACCACTTGACTTCAATGTATTTGTGTAATACATTTATAAAGACATGGTAATAAATGAGTTGTTTTTGAATTTAACAGATTTTGATGTGTTTTTTCACTTGTATTTTTCATTTAAATTTTCATAGTTTTTAAAAACCTGCAAATCAACATAAAGCCACAACATCAATCCTCCATCCTGAAACAGGCTGGACTTAACCCATCACAGTTGTGTGCTGAGTGATTCCCAATCATTCTATCTCACTATCCATAGGCCTTCCCCTTCTACAATTTTGTTTGATGGGCATGACGACAGTAGATAATATATTACAGCCAATGAAGTCTCACTGGAGACTGCTGGGTGAAGTGTTAAATCATCGTGGACTGGTTTTAGTAGTGAGTGTTTATTGCAATCTTTCCATTATTTAAAGGAAAGGGTTTTTTTAAAGCAAAAAAGTTATAACCAAGGGACAGAACATTGTTTATTCTGTCCCATAGAATCAAAGACCTAGCAAGTTGTGTCGCTAATCATTTATCACCTCTTCCTTGAGAATGTGCAAATGAGCCATCTTGAACCACTACACTCAGACCTGCTAGGGATGGAGCTAAGGATTTTGACAAAGCAACAGGGTGAAGGAATGGCAGCAGAATTTCAAATCGGGTTGGCCCCTTCTATCACCCTCCAGTATTACGAACCTGAAATCTTTGCAAATCTTCCCATTCTGGCTTTCTGCACAACCCCAATTTAGCTACAGGCATCCTTTCACTTTCCTTGACACAATGATCTGGAATTCCCTCTCTAAATTTCTTGACCCCTTTATCTTATTGCACTTTTAAGATGCTTCTTCAAATCTATTAATCATCTGTCCCTTTTTTCTCTGCTTTTTGATTGATGGTATTCATGTCAAGAGCCATAGAATGTTTTCCTATGTTAAAAGGATTTTTCCATAGGACCTTATCAGGTTTGTTCTTATGTTAATTGCACCATGTAAATACATATGATTGGCATTGTTTAGCTACATTTTCTAATGATACTGAGGACAGGACACTGCTGTGCAGGATTTGGTGTGGGACTGTACTTAATGAAGGAAGGATTATGATGATGGTGCTGTCACTTTAAAAAGGTTATTCTGTCCTTGGCTTTTTTTTAAGAGACATCGTAAAGGCAGAGGTGCCCAGGAGTCTAGAGAGTTTACCAGTTTAACAACGGAAGGTGAGTGGCCAATTCTCCCAGTTCAGGTTTTTTCTAGTTTTTTTTTGGTTGTAGCAGTCAGAAGATGTTGGAGTCCAGAAGTATTAGAAGCTTCAGAGGAGGATTCCTCTGACTTTCTCTCAGATATCGCTCTGGATGTTGCTCCCTCCTGCCTGTAAAATCTGTTTGAATTTACCTTTTTGCCAAGGGGTGTGTTGGTGAGATGTTACTATATTGTATTTTATACATATTAGAAGCAAGAGAATAGCTAGGGAAAGAGAAGGCCCACTCAAGGATGAGGGGCAGTTATGTCTGGAGCAAGAGGAAATGGGTCAGATTCTTAATGAGTTATTTTATGTCGGTATTCACCAAAGAGAGGGACGTGAGTGGTGTTAAGGTTAGGGAATGGTGTGTGATACACTCAAGCCAGTCAACATAATGGAGGGTGTCTTGAAATATATTAAGATAGACAAGTACCCAGTGCCAGATAGGATCTTTCCCAGGATACTGTGGGAGGCAAGGGAGGAAACAGCTGGGCCCTTAACAGTTATCTTTGGCTTCGGGCAAGGTTCCAGAAGTTTGGAGAATGGCCAATGTAGATCTTTTGTTTAAGAAGGGAAACTGACATCAGAATGAGTCTGATGTCAGTGGTGGGAAGCTGTTGAGAAGATATTGAGATATAGCATTTATTCACATTTGGAAGTGAATGGACTTGTTAGTGATAGGCAGCATGGGTTTGTGTGGGGAAGATCATGTCTCACTAACTTGATTGAGTTTTTTGAGAACAATAATGATGAAAGAAGGGCAGCGAATGTCTCCATGGTCTTTAGTAATGCATTTGATAAGGTATCTCATGGAAGGCTGGTACAGAAGATAGAGTCTCATGGGATCCAGGTGAGCTGGCTAAATGGATGCACAACTGGCTTGGTCATAGAAGATACAGTAATGGTAAAAGGGTGCATTTCTGAATGGAGATCAATAACTAATGGTATTCCACAGAGATCATTGCTAGGACCATTGTTTTTAATATATAAATGACCTGGAGGATAATGTAGGTGGTCTGAGTAGTAAGTTTGCAGATTACACCAAAATTGTTAGAGTTGCAGTTAGTGATGAGGATTGTCAAAGGATATAGCAACAGGACATAGATAGACTGGTGATTTGGGCAGATAATTGGCAGATGGAGTTTAATCTGGACAAATATGACCTAATGCATTTTGGAAGATCAAAGGTGTGAATTATACAAGAAATTGCAGAACCCTTAGGAGCATTGGCATACAGAGGTATCTGGGTGAACAGGTCCACAGATCCCTGAAAGTAGCAACACATTGATAAGATGGTCAAGAAGGCACACAGCACGCTTGCCTTCATCGGACATGGCATTGAATCTAAAGGTTGGCCAGTTATGTTACAGCTGTACAAAACATTACTTTGGCCACATTTAGAATATTGCAAGTAGTTCTGACTGCTACACCACCAAAAGGATGTGGATGCTTTGTAGAAGATGTAGAGAAGGTTTACAAGGATGTTGCCTGTTCTGGAGGGTTTTAGTTATGACATGAGGTTGGATAAACTCATTGTTTTCACTGGAAAGACAGAGGCTGAGAACGGCCTGATCTAAGTGTACAAAATTGAGAGGCACAGATAGAGTGGATAGTCAGAGGCTTTTTTTTCCCAAGGGTGGAAAGGTCAACTACAAGAGAGCACAGGTTCAAGGTGAGAGGGGGAAAGTTTTTAGGGGAGAAGTGCAGGGAAAATTTTTCACACGGCGGTGGATACCTGGAATGCACAGTTAGTGGAATTGGTGGAAGCAGGCACATGAGCAACGTTTAATGCATGTCTCAATAGACACAAATGGGAGGCAAACAGCAGGATAGAAACTGCACATGGGCAATAAGTAATGGGTCTAAATAAGGATTAGGAATTGGCACAGCCTTGGTGGGCTGCAGGGCCTGTTCCTGTGCTGTATTATATGATCAAGGATGGTAATGGTGGTATCTATGACATTGTGCGTATGACAGGCTGTTGCTTGATTCATTTGTGAGACATGCATGATGATTCATACATGAGGAACCCCCCGAGTTCTTCTATATTGTAGCTTTCTATATCTCCATTTAAATAATGCTCAGCTCTTCTGTTCTTCTTGCCAAAGTGCATAACCTCACACTTCCCCACACTATATTCCTTCTGCTAAGATCTTGTCCACTCATCTAACCTATCCATATCCTTCCTCAGATACTGTGTCAGCCTCACCATTTGCCTTCCCACCTATATTTATGTTACCCACGTGTTTAACAATAGTATGTTCACTCCCATTGTTCAAGTAATTCATATAGATTGAAAATAATTTTCACCTCAGCATTGATCTGTGGCACTCTCCTAGTTACAGGTCACCATCATGAAAACATCCCCCTTAACCTAACTTTCTATTTTCTATTGTTCAGCCAATCCCCTATCCATGCTAATATAATACCTCAACACTATGGGCTATTATTAAGTTGTACGCAAAATGCCTTTTGGAAATGCAAACCGATTACATCCATTGTTTTCTTTTTATCTATCCTGATTGGTAACTCCTCTAATGAATTCTAATAAGCTTGTCAGGCATGATTTCCCCTTCATGAAGCCATGCTGACTCTGCTTAATTATATTCTATCTTGCTAAATGGCCAGCTATTAAATCATCCATAATATATTCTAACATTCTCCCAATGTTATATGTCATGCGAACTGGGCTATGATGACCTTTTTTTGTTTCCTTCCTCTTTTGAATGAGGGCCTTAGCTCATCAGTTTTCCAATCTTTGGGACTTCTCCAGAATTTAAGGATTTTTATAAGATTACCTGTATATCCACTATCTCTATTCTTAATATCATAGAGTGCAGCCCATCATGTCCAAGGCACTTGCTGGCCTTTAGATCTATTGGTTTCGTTAGTAGTTTTTCCTCTAGTGATAATAATTGTACTTATTTCTTCCCTTCCATTTAGCTCCTGGATTATTTAGCATTTCTGGAATGCTATTAATGTCCTCTACTGTGAAGATATTTGCAATGTACTTTTTTTTTCCAACACTTTTGCCATTTCTTGGTTACCCACTGTTTTGCCAGCCTCATTCTCTAAGAGGCCTCTCTCTTCCTGTTCGCATAAAGAGCTCATACTATCCATTTTTACATCATTTGCTAATTTACCTTTAAAGATTATTTTCTCCCTCATTATTTTTGGTCATCTATTGTTGGTTTTAAGAACTTTTCAAAATTTTTGGATCACCACTGATCATTGTCACATTGTCTGTTTTTTCTTTAAATTTGATATTACTCTTAAGTTACTTTCTAGAATGTTTCTTTCTCACTGGTGTGTACATATTTCTTTTGAGTCTTTTCTTAATTGTTTGCCTTTGTTCATCAATAATCTTTTCTGATAAATTCCTTTCCCAGTCCATTCCAGCCAACTCTGTCCTCCATTCCTTTGTCTTTACCGTTATTGAAGTTTTGCACAGTTGTATCTGACCCAAGTTTCTGACTCTCAAATGGAATGCTGCATTCTAACAAGTAATGGTCACACTTTCCTTGGGGATAGATGATCTGAGGTCATTTATTAAATCTGTCAAATTTCACATTACCAGATCCAAAATACCATTTTCTCTGGTTGAATCCACTGTACACTGTTTTAGGAAACTTCCCCAAATTCTTCATTGCGGCTACCTCTGCCAATTTGCTTTTACTAACCTACGTAGACATTAAAGTCGCCAATGATTATGGTAGTGCCTTTTTATTTTACTTGCTATCATTCTCTGTCCTACAGAATAGCCATTGTTAGGGAGTCTATAAACTACTCCCACTGGGGTAATCTTTTCCTTGTTATTTCTACTTCCATCCACGTGGATTCTACATCTTCCAATTAAGAGACATTTCTTACTAGTTTCCAGCTTTGATCTCTTTGTAATCATGTCTCTGTATGGCCAGAAGATCATACTGGTTATTTCTATTCTTTTTGTTCGGAATACTTGACACATTTGGGCAGAGTATCATTAATTTTGCTGGATGGGTTAACATATCAGCAAGTATAAAAGATTGGCTACCTAAAACAGCAAGTAGAAACTAAGGATAAGTGGATATTTTTCAGGTTGGAAAGCTTTTTACCTGTTGGATTGCCATATGGAATAATGCTGGGTACTTAAGTATTTATGACTTGTAGCAAAGATTTGGACTAGGAGACCCAATATATGGTGGTTAATTTGGAAATTGAAAATAACATGGGCAAATGTCCATTTACAAAAACCAGCATTCCTTCGACAGCAGCGAGGCAATTGAGGCTCAAAAGAGATATGGTAATCAGAAATAGTAAGTTGAAGAGACAGGACAGGCTGGAACATGACAGGGAGCAAGGAATGCCTGTTAGATTAAATTGCATTTATTTCAATGCGAAAGGGCTGACCGGTAAGGCCGATTGAGTTCAGGGTGTGGATAGGTATGTGGGACTGGGATATTATTGTCATTACGGAAAGATGGCTAAGGGAGGGACAGGACTGGCAGTTTAATGTGCAAGGGTACAGGTGCTTTAGGTCAGGCAGCATCCAAGGAGCAGGAGAATCGACGTTTCGGGCACCGATTCTCCTGCTCCTTGGATGCTGCCTGACCTGCTGTGCTTTCTCAGCAACACATTTTCAGCTCTGATCTCCAGCATCTGCAGACCTCACTTTCTCCTACAGGTGCTTTAGGCAGGACAGAGGTGGTGCAATTTTGTTTTAAGGTGAGTATCACTATTAATCAGAGATGAAATAACAGGGAATACAGGAGTTTACTGAAGAAGGAAATAAGGAGGGTGAAAAGGGTGCATAAGATAGCCTTGGGAGGGAAAATTAAGGTGAATCCAAAGAGGCAGTTTAAGTATATTAAAGGAAAAAGAATAATGAGAGAATAGGGCCCCTCAAAGTGGATATGTATGCGTAGAACTGCAGGAGATGGGCGAAGTTTTCAACGAATATTTCTCCTCTGTGTTTACCATGGAGAAAGACATAAAGACTTTGGGAAGTTAGTGGTGATATTTTGGAGATAGTCCATAATCACAGTGGAGAAGGTGTTGGATGTATTAGAATGTATGGAGGTGGATAAGTCACCTGCTCCTGCAGATACAGAGGAACCTCGATTATCCGAATACCAATTATCCGAAAAGTGGATTATCCAAAGGAAATCTCGAGGTCCCAATAGAAACATTACATCAAAGATGTGTTTCCAACAGTGATCAGGGGGGTCATGTTGGATGGGGGCTGGTGTTGGGTGGGGTTCTGCAGGGGCAGGGTCTCGCATACTGTGTGCTGCTGACTTGTCTCCTGAAGAGGGGACAGACTTTAAAAATTCCGAGCCCCAGAGGAAAGGCATTTAATCGATTTAACCGAATAATCGATTATCCGAACAAAATAGTGCCCGCCCATCACGTTCAGATAATCGAGGTTCCCCTGTATATCCAGGAACACTGCAAGAGGCTAGAGAAGAAAGTGCGGGGGCCCTGGCTGATATTTATTTTTGCATCATCATTAGCCATAGGTGAGGTCCCAGAAGATGGAAGGGTAGTGAATGTTGCACTATTATTTAAGAAGGGTTGCAAAGAAAAGCCTGGGAACTATAGATCACTAAGCTTAACATCTGGGTGGGTGGGTTAGATAAGAAGATTGAGGGATAAGGTATACAAGCGTTTGGAAAGACAGGGGTTGATTAGGAATAGTGAGCATATATTTGTGAGTGGGAAATCATGCCTCAAAAATCTTTCGACTTCTTTGGAGTGACCAGGAAGGTTGATGAGGGTAGGGTGGTAGATGTAGTCAAAATGGATTTCAGCAAGGCCTTTGAGAAGATTCCATGTGGGAGGCCTCTCTAGAAGGTTAGATCACCTGGAATGCAGGGCGAGCTGGAAAATTAGATACAAAATTGGTTTGATGGTAGGAAGCAGATGGTAACAGTGGAAGAATACTTGTCAGACTGGAGGCCTATGACTGGTGGAGTGCCTCAGAGTTCGGTGCTGGGCCTATTACTGTGTTATCTGAATCGGTGATATGGTTGAGAATGTACAAAGCATGATTAGTAAGTTTGCTGATGACAGTAAAATAGGTGATAACATAGACACCAAAGACGGTTATCAGAAATTGCAGCAGGCTGGAACTCTGTGGGAAGCTAGAGAAGTGATTGCTGGGCCTCTTGCTGAGATATTTGTATCATCGTTAGTCACAGGTGAGGTGCCGCAAGACGAGAGGTTGGCTAACATGGTGCCACTGTTTAAGAAGGGTGGTAAAGACAAGCCAGGGAACTACAGACCAGTGAGCCTGACGTCAGTGGTGGGAATGTTGTTGGAGGGAATCCTGAAGGACAGGACGTACATGTATTTGGAAAGGCAACAATTAGGGATAGTCAACATGGCTTTGTGCAGGGGAAATCATGTTTCACAAACTTGATTGAGTTTTTTGAAAAAGTAACAAAGAGGATTGATGAGGGCAGAGCGGTAGATGTGATCTATATGGACTTCAGTAAAGCATTCGACAAGATTCCCCATGGGAGACTGATTAGCAAAGTTAGATCTCATGGAATACAGGGTGAACTAGCCATTTGGATACAGAACTGGCTCAAAGGTAGAAGACAGAGGGTGGTGGTGGAGGGTTGTTTTTCAGACTGGAGGCCTGTGACCAGTGGAGTGCCACAAGGATCAGTGCTGGGTCCTCTATTTTTTGTCATTTACATAAATGATTTGGATGCGAGCATAAGAGATACAGTTAGTAAGTTTGCAGATGAGACCAAAATTAGAGGTGTAGTGGACAGCGAAGAGGGGTATCTCAGACAACAACAGGATCTTGACCAGATGGGCTAATGGGCTGAGAAGTGGCAGATGGAGTTTAATTCAGATAAATGAGAGGTGCTGCATTTTGGGAGAGCAAATCTTAGCAGGACTTGTACACCTTAATGGTAAGGTCCAAGAGAGTGTTGCTGAACAAAGAGACCTTGGAGTGCAGGTTCATAGCTCCTTGAAAGTGGAGTCACAAGTAGATAGGATAGTGAAGAAGGCGTTTGGTATGCTTTCCTTTATTGGTCAGAATATTAAATACAGGAGTAGGGAGGTCATGTTGCGGCTGTACAGGACATTGGTTAGGCCACTGTTGGAATATTGCGTGCAATTCTGGTCTCCTTCCTATCAAAGATGTTGTGAAACTTGAAAGGGTTCAGAAAAGATTTACAAGGATGTTGCCAGGGTTGGAGGATTTGAGCTATAGGGATAGGCTGAACAGGCTGAGGCTGTTTTCCCTAGAGCATCGGAGGCTGAGGGGTGACCTTATATAGGTTTACAAAATTATGAGGGGCATGGATAGGGTAACTAGGCAAAGTCTTTTCCTTGGGGTGGGGGTGTCCAGAACTAGAGGGCATAGGTTTAGGGTGAGAGGGGAAAGATATAAAAGAGACCTAAGGGGCAGCTTTTTCACACACAGGGTGGTATGGGAATGGAATGAGCTGCCAGAGGAAGTGGTGGAGGCTGGTACAATTGCAAATTTGAAAGGAATTTGGATGGGTATAAGAATTGGAAGGGTTTGGAGGGATATGGGCCAGGTGCTGGCAGGTGGGACTACATTGGGTTGGGATATCTGGTCGGCATGGACAGGTTGGACCGAAGGGTCTGTTTCCATGCTGTACATCTCTATGATCTTCATCAGCTGGGGAAGTGGACCAATACATGGCAAATGGAGTTTAACATAGATAAGTGAGAGGTCTTGCATTTTGGAAAGTCAAATCAAGGTAGGAATTTCATGGTGAATGGTAGGGCCTTTAGGAGTGTAGTGGAACAGAGAGGTGTATAAGATAATGAGAGACATGGATAGAGTGAATGCACTCAGGGTTGCGGAATTGAGAACTAGAGGGCATCATTTTAAGGTTAGAGGGAAAAGAATAAAAGAGAACCTGAGGGGCAAATTGTTTTACACAGACGGTTGTATGTATATGGAATGAGCTGCCATTGGAAGTGATTAAGGTGGGTACAGTAACAACATTTAAAAAGCATTTGGACAAATACATGGATAGGAAAGGATTAGAAGGATGCAGGCCAAGTGCAGGGAAATGGGGTTAGCGTGGACAGAGACTTTGTTCGGCATGGACTAGTTTGGGCCAAAGGGCCTGTCTTCATGCTGTAGGACTTTGATTGTAATTATGATTTGTCTACATTTCCTGCTGCCTCAGAAACGAGAATCGACGTTTCGGGCATGAGCCCTTCTTCATGAACTTCCTGAAGAAGGGCTCATGCCAGAAACGTCGATTCTCCTGCTCCTTGGATGCTGCCTGACCTGCTGCACTTTTCCAGCAACACATTTTCAGCTCTGATCTCCAGCATCTGCAGTCCTCACTTTCTCCTGCTACCTCAGAAAAGCAGCCAACGTAATTAAAGAGCTTCCCACCCTGGTGATACTCTCTTCCACACTCTTCCATCAAGTAGAGGATACAAAAGTTTGAAAACACGTATCAATGGATTCTAAAAACAACTTGTTATTCACCGTTATCAGATTTATGAACAGACCTCTCCTACATTAAAGTTGATATTACAGCTACAGAGGGGGTGCAGTGAAATACTATATTCTGAATTCTGTTCTATTACCCTGATGGACTTATGTTATATATGAGTTGTCCAGTTAGCATGGAAAACAATACTTCTCATTGTATCTCAGTACATGAGAATATAATAAATCAAATAGCGGTGTCCAGGGAAAAATAAAACTTGTCCGTTTTGTTAGGAAGAATTAAAACCAGTATACGATGCAAATTGAGAAAGTTGCTAGAATTTGATAATACAGAGGGATGTGTGTATCTTGGTACAAAGATAGCATGCAAGTGCAAGAAATGCGGAAGGCAAATGGAATGTTGTAGTTTATTCCAAGAATGGAATATAATATCAGGGAAGATTTACTGCAGCTGTACAGGATGTTGGTGAGACCACATCTGGAGAACTGTATAGTTTTGGTCTCATGCTGGGAAAAAAATATTCAGTTGCATTAGAAGCAGTTCAGAGGAGGTTCAATCAGAGGGGATGGCTTCAATTTATGCCATCTTAATCTTAGGTTGAAAAGGCTTGGCTAATACTCATTAGAGTTTAGAAGAAGGAAAAGCAGATCTTCCTAAAACATATAAAATCTTGTTGACTAGATAAGGTTTATATTGAGGAAGTTTCCTCCTATGAGCCACTGAATTTATTCAAGGCTGAATTTGATGGATTGTTAATAGACAGTGAAAGTTCACATTATGGGGAGGGATGTTGAGACCACAACCACAAGTCATGATCTTACTAAATGATAGGTCAGCTTCCTTTCCTACACTTCCTGAACCGTCTCTTAGAATGGGGGCAGATCAAAATGGGTAGCATGGTAATGTTTCTCTCGTGACCAGGCACAGACCGGCATCCGGCATAGGAGGGCTTTAAATACCATCCATTTACCCTTGCCTCAGACCCTCCCTAAACACTTACAACCTTTAGTTTACACCACATCAGGTACAAAGCATTTGGTATAAGCAGTGGTAGGTTTATTAAGTAGAAGCTCCAATATAACAAAATGGAACGTAGCAAGACAATAATCACTATGTTTTTATGAACACCAGTTGATTGAGGTGTTGTCTCCTGGTCTGCTCTTATTGCTGTTGGATTCCTGTTAAACATAGTCCACCTCCTTTTCTCTTGGTTGTGTGTTGAAGATCATAATCTTCCTTATCTTATACCCTTTTGAGTCCAGCCTTGTGCTGTATTAGCTGAATGATTAGTTTACCCTTGATTTGGCTGAAATCTCATCTTAACTAACCTGATTAATTTATTATCATTGATGAACTGGTGAATTAGCCATAATTTCATTACTGCTCAATACAGCATTGCAAATATGAATGGAATCTTGTTTATGAAGTAGAAGACCCTTGAGCTAACTAACATAGTTAACATAATATAGAACTTTATCTTTGCTATTGGCTTATTACAGAGTTCAGCAGACAAAATTGCTTATTCAAGCTTCTAATCAGCCAATGGCTAGGACACTTTCTGATCTAAGGCTGTATAACAGCTGACATTTCTTACTATTTTCCATATTTTGGAATCTAACTTCGAAATTAATTAAAAATTATGCCTCACTTTTCGGCATTTTTGAATTCTTTTCCCCATTTTAACCGAACTCCTCTCCCTCATCCCGGGTTCACTCACACTTGACCTGGGGTTCTATGATGACCCTGAGCCTTCAGCAAGTGCTTTACCACCAACTGTTCGACAGCTGGGACTTATACCACCGTGGAGCGCAATCACGGGAAAGCTTGACGCTGGTCACTCAAATGTTTGAGAAAAGGTGATTGACAGGAGCTCCCCACTCACTCTCTGACCAGCATGTGAGAACCCTTTCAGCCTGAGAATCTCAGCCAATGTTTCTGTTGGGAATGTTGTGACTGAAGTATCAGCCGAATCATTGTGAATGCATCTCAAAGCCTGACCTCAATTATTAATTTGGTTACTGAATTAAGACTAACAGCATCAATCCCATTACAGGACCATAGAAATGAGCTTAATCCTAAATTTCCTTTTATTTTTATTTTATTTTTTTCTCAGAACATTTACACTTGCTTAAATTCCCATAAATCTCTTTGATGGTCAAATTTGAGCAATTTCTAGCAGCGCATTAACAATTTTCTAGCTTATTATACAATTTATTTCGCTTTGCTCCATGGTACATGAAAGACAATATTACACAATGGCTGGGTTGAGAAAAAATCCATTGTTTTGCACAATAGTGGGCAGCCGAATTTAAAATAGACAACATAATTAAGATCATACAACCAAACTTTTTCGGGTATGCATCTGTCAGGCTGCTAGCTTCTGCATGAATCAGAATTGAGAATCATTGAGAATTGCAATTTAAGCATTTTCTTTCCTCACTGCCATCCCACCACACTCCCCTTTTTTCTCTTTGTTCCCATCCTCATCGACTTGTTCTCGTCTATTATTCCACAGGCATCAGTGTTCCATTATATCTCGTAAATGGGAATTTCCACACTTTAACTCAATAGATTTTAGTGGCTATTTGGACGCAAGAAGCATCTGAGCTTCTTGAAGCATCTGTGCACAAGTCTGCACTGTTCAGCAAGAGTCACTGGACAGTGCCCAATGAAGCCTGTCACTTTATTTTTCTTTGCTCCCCCAATGCCAAAGGACCCTTAGACCAATCAATTGCACCTCCATATACCTCACCTGAAATCAGCTACTTCTCTCCTAACGGAGACATAATCAAATTTGACCGTTGACTGGATTCGTACTGCCTTTAGTAAAGTGGAATTGGTAACTTATCCTGTAATTGCTGCCACCCATGCTTGCTGATTGGGCATTGGTTAACTAACAGATAGCAGTGAATAGGATAAGTGCAGTAGATTTAAAACCAAGATGCAGAGAAATTACTTCTCTCAAAGGTTGTGAATCTGTGGAATTCAGTACCAATGCCGTGGATGCTGAGTAAATTTAAGGAGAGATGTGTATTTTTGATCAGTAATGGGTTGAAAGTTTATGGAGAATGGGCAGGAAAGTGAAGTTGAGGCCGAGGTAAGATCAACCATGATCGTATCGAATGGTGGAGCAGGCTCGAGGGGTTGAATTGTCTGCTCCTAGTTCTTATATCCTTAGTGACCATCATTTAATCTTAACGGGGATGTCTTTGGAGTTCAAGCAGTTTTAAGATGATGTATTTGCCAATGATATCTCAGTGACAAGTCTCATGACTACAGGCTTTAATGGTGGTCCAGTGGTTAGCACTGCTGCCTCACAGCGCCAGGGACCCAGGTTTGATTCCACTCTCAGATGACTGTGTGGAGGTTGCACATTCTTCCCATGTCTGCATGGGCTTCCTCCAGATGTTCCAATTTTTTCCCACAGTCCAATGAAGTGCAGGTTAGGTGGATTGGCCATGCTAAATTGCATATAGTGCACAGAGATGTGCAGGCCAGGTAGATCCAGCATGTGAATTGCAGGGTTACAGGACCAAGGTAGGATGTGGGTCTGGGTCGGATGCTCTTCGATGGGTCAGTGTGAGCTCAATGGGCCCAATGGCTTGCTTCCACACTGTAGGGATTCTAAGATTCGATAATGCTAAGCCAAATAGATTCACACTGTTCTAGGATGGCCATCCCCAAAATAAACTTAGATAGCAGCTTTAGTGGGATCTGTCAAACTTCTTGTACAATGGGAGCATAATGGTATTGTCACTGACCTGGTAATCTTAAAGCCCAGAAACATGTTCTGGGCTCCTAGGTTTAAATCCAGTCATAGCAGCTGGTAGAATTCAAATTCAGGGTTTAGGTCAGAGTGGTGCTGGAAAAGCACAGCAGGTCAGGCAGCATCTGAGGAGCAGGAAAATCGACGTTTTGGGCAAAAGCCCTTCATTAGGAATAGAGGGAGGGAGCCTCCAGGGTGGAGAAATAAGTGGAGAGATGAATTGAATTTAAATTCAATTAATTAACAAAAATTGAATTAAAGGCTAATCTCAGTAATGGTGACAAACCATGAAACTATCATCGACTTTCATTAAAAACCCATCTACTTCACTAATGTCCTTGACAGAAAGAAATCTGCTGCCACTCTTGCTTAGCCTGACTTATATGCGACTCTGGACCCATGCTAACTCTTAACTGCCCTACAATGACCCAGACAGGTAATATGGGATGGGCAACAAATATTGCCCTGGTCAGAATAGCCCACATCTCAAAGAAGAAAAAAACATAACTCCAGCTAAGTATGGTAGCCCTTTCTTGACAAGAACCAGGAGGTTTACCAATGATTCCACGCTGGGAGTCCAGATGGCTTTAGCTGCTTGAGTTCTCGCGAAACATTTTGCATTCTCCAATACAATGAGCTTTGGATAATGTCACCCTCTGCTTGAACTAGCTGATGGAGAGATGTGCTCTCCATAACAGAGAACTTCTGCCTTTGTAAATTTTTCAATAGTTTGGTTTAGAGATTCTTAAGCCTGGTAATAGGTTTTTATGTATGTCAGGCTAACCAAAAAGGAAACAAAAAAGTTCAGACACACATCACGTGTCCTCAACCGTATGAGACTCAAGGATCTTTTTCATCACTTATTGCAAATGGGGAAAATGTTCAAACACAAGTTTCTTTCGATTGAGCTTTTTAAAGCAAACAAGTTTTTGACTAATTTATTAACTATATAAAAGAAACAAAACTGAAATTAACACTAGAAATTATGTACAAACATTTCCCAAAAATCACTTGGACAGCTTGTGATCTTCCCACTGAAGCTAGCTCCACTGGCAATGGCACGACTTCCAGTCATCACGTTGTGTGCTTTGGAATTTTCACCCTTCGTTCTACTTCACTATTTTTCCAGCTTCCTTTGTAGGATTATCTATGTCCGAGTTGTTGATGCTTTGCAGTAAACAATAAGGTCAAAGTGGTCTCCCAATGGTTTCCAACAGTTTGAGCTACCCAGAACGAAGTGTCATAAAGTTACTAAAAAGATTTATAGTTTATTCAATTTTATTACAGAGAATTATGCTTTACAAAAATTAAAACCAGGCCTCCAAAATTAATTTCAAAATACTGCATCCACTAATATATCAAACATGTTCATATACTCTTATGATACAACCCCTTTTCCTCCATTGTATGTTTTCACCTGAATGTATTAAATATGTCGTCCTGGGGAACAGTCTCAAGATATCAGCAGTTGTCAATTACCTCTCAGTGGTAATTCGTTACATGGGAGCCTAGGCAATGTGTTCCATTGTTTGGCTGTTCCATTTTGAAAAGAATTGTTTGCAAGTCTGACCACATCCTTGCCTGTAGTCCTCCAAAAACAAGAAGCTTTCCAGTGGTCGGGACAATTTTGGTTATTTGATTTATCAAGAGAATAAATCAAAGTGGATTTCTTGAACTTAGCTGTCCTAATAATACTTCTTTTTGGAGCCATTTCTAGTAATGTGCAATGTTTCCTGACTATTTCAACAAAATAAATATATGTAAGCTTGGAAAAATTTTCTAGGTGCTAAGCATGAATCTATGAAATTTCAGAAGAAATCATGCATGTGATCCGTTGATATTTCAATCAGATCGACTCCCCAAAACTAGCTAAACAGGGAAAAGTAACAGCAGCAGAATGGAAAATTTGAGGGAAAAGAGTCAAGAATGCAACAGTTGTCAGCTGCTTTCTTGATAGTTTTTGGACTGATTATAAAGCCAGTGTGTCTTTAATCAATCTCCTCATAGTAGTACTAACGGATGTCCCAAGAGAATCAGTGATCTGGTAGCTGATTTTGTACAGGTACGGCTGCACATCTCTCAGGCTTGTATCAAAGACATTGTCCACCTCTGATTGCGTCGGCATTTTGGGCAAGTACTCATGTCGGTTCATGACCTCGATGATATTAATTATCTTCTCGCCTAGTTTTTCGCCCACCTTCTCACGGCAGATCTGCCTCTCCTGTTCATTGGCCAGGTTCACCACGTTGAGTTTGAAGGCCCATACCTCCCATGGAATGCACTCATCTGAGAATGGCCAGCGTGATTTCTTCTTCTGGTAGAACTCAAGGGAGATTTGACCACTCCCATCGCTTCCAGAATTACGAAGGGCATCCTATTGTTAAGAGAAAATGGCATAAGGCAAATGAGGGGTGAGATCCATTACTCCAAAATATCAACCAAATATAATTGTTATGTTGGAGTCTGAATGCACAATTCTTGAAATTACAGTAAGTTTGAGGGGGGGTTCTAAACCTTGTAGACCATAGGTCCCAGGTTGGAATCATATTACGTTTCAATCTCATCCAGTATTTGGGGACTCCACAGTCTGATCATGTACACTTAGTAAGTGGGATGTCAGCTAATGATCCCACATCCAATTGATGCTAAAGTTCAGATAATCTTTTCCTAAATTCCAGATACAATTGTATTTTTAATCTGGGCTACCAGGAGCATGTCCTCATTCAGTTTTGAATACCAAAACTTGGGGAAATATCTAGTTCTTGAAGGGAATTGAATGCAGCTTAAGTTGATAGAAATTCTAGAGTTTAGCAGGCTAAATTTTGAGCAAAGCTTTACATAAGAACACAAGAAATACAAGCAGCAGTAGATCATCTGGCCCATTGAGCCTGCTCAGAGATTCAATGGGATGATGGTTGATCTTTTCATGGACTCAGCTCCACTTACCCGCCTGCTCATCATAGATTTTGAACAGTAAAGGAGTTAAGAGCTATCTGTCCTATACTTAAAAACCATTGTGAGGTAGCCTTAGCTGCCCCACTGGGGAAGGGATTCCACAGATTCACAACCCTTTGGGTGAAGAAGTTGCTGCTCAACTCAGTCCTATATCTGCTCTCCCTTAATCTGAGGCTATGCCCCCTAGTTCTAGTTTCACCTGCCAGTGGAAACAACCTCCCTGCTTCTATCTTATCTACAGTATTCCCTTCATAATTTTAAATGTTTATATAAGATCCTCCCCTGTTCTTCTAAATTCCAAAGAGTATAGTCCAAATCTTGGCTGACTGTGTGGAGTTTGCACATTTTCCCTGTGTTTGTGTGGGTTTCCTCCCACAGTCCAAAGATGTGCAGGTTAGGTGAATTGGCCGTGCCAAATTGCCCATAGTGTTAGGTGTATGGAGGCTCAGTAGTTAGCACTGTTGCCTCACAGTGCCAGGGACCTGGGTTCGATTTCTGACTTGGATGACTGTTTGTGTGGACTTTGGACATTCTCTCCATGTCTGTGTGTTTCCTCTATGTTCTCCGGTTTCCTCCCACAGTCACAGGTAAATGTAGGGTAGTGGAATGGGTTTGGGTGGGTTACTCTTCGGAGGGTTGACGTGGACTTTTTGGGCCAAATGGCCTGTTTTCATACTAATCTTAAAAAAAAAATCACTCTTCGGAGTGGATTTTTTTTTTAGATTAGTATGCAAACAGCCATTTGGCCCAACAAGTCCACACCCACCCTCCAAAGAGTAACCCACCCGATCCATTCTCCTACTCTCTATTTACCCGTGCCTTATGCACCTAACCCTATGGGCAATTTAGCATGGCAATTCACCTGACCTGCACATCTTTGGATTGTGGGAAGAAACTGGAGCACCCTGAAGAAACCCACACAGACACGGGGAGAATATGCAATCTCCATACAGACAGCTGCCTGACGAGGGAATCGAACCCAGGTCCCTGGTGCTGTGAGGCAGCATTGCTAACCACTGAGCAACCGTGCTGCCCTCATTGGGTCAAATGGTCTGTTTTCACACTGTAGGTAATCTAATCTACTCAATCTCTCCTCATAAACCAACCTTTTCTTTTGTATTTCTTTGAATTTTGAAGGTTTGGGATTGAGGTATTTAAAATGGTAAAACGATTTAAAAGTACATAGATATAGAGAAACTGGTTTTCTTGTGTCAAATCCCAAACCAGGAGGCCAATATTGAAATTTGAAATAAACTATTCCAATCATTAACCAATTTTTCACACAGAAGGTAGTGTGATTTCTGAAATTTCTTTTCTCAAACAGCTATGGAGAGGTACATTTTGGTCATATAGGGAACATGAAGAAAAGGCAGGTAGCTCTATTCTAACCAGACTTACTTGGAGGTGCCAGTGTTGGACTGGGGTGTACAAAGTTAAAAATCACACAACACCAGATTAAAGTCCAACAGATTTGTGGGCGGCACGGTGGCAGGCACGGTGGCACAGTGGTTAGCACTGCTGCCTCACAGTGCTTGAGACCCGGGTTCAATTCCCGCCTCAGGCGACTGACTGTGTGGAGTTTGCACGTTCTCCCCGTGTCTGCGTGGGTTTCCTCCGGGTGCTCCGGTTTCCTCCCACAGTCCAAAAGATGTGCAGGGTCAGGTGAATTGGCCATGCTAAATTGCCCGTAGTGTTAGGTAAGGGGTAAATGTAGGGGTATGGGTGGGTTTCGCTTCGGCGGGTCGGTGTGGACTTGTTGGGCCGAAGGGCCTGTTTCCACACTGTAATGTAATGTAATCTAATCTAATGTAATCTAATGTAAAAAAAGATTTATTTGGAAGCACTAGCTTTCAGAGCACTGCTCCTTCATCAACCACCTGATGAAGGAGCAGCGCTCCAAAAGCTAGTGCTTTAAGATAAACCTATTGGACTATAACCTGGTGTTGTGTGACTTTTAATTCTAACCAGGCTGATGGCTAATTAGCTTACCTGTGCTCATCCAGGCAAGTGATATTGTAGAGCGACAGGAGAAAATTGAGGGTAACAGTGGTCACAATTAACTCCTAGCATACACTATAACTTGATATACGAATGTTCCCTGAGTATGTAGCATTGATCAGCATCTAGAATAGAGGAAAAGTAAAATTGCCATAGTCCCAGAGGACCATAATGCTGTTCTCTTGTGAGTGTGTGTGTGAGAGAGAGAGAGAGAGAGATGACTGGTGGCGAGTCTAACCTGAGGATCACCGTGCCTGAGGTGTAGAAGGCAGGCCCTTCATGATAAACTCAGCTGGGTCAGGAATCAGCTATGATCTCAATGAATGGCAGAGCAGTCTCATTGGGCTGGCTGGCCTGGACACTCCAGTACTGCATCAACGCTGCACTGTAAGAGGTCCTCTCTTTCAGTTGAGGTGTTAAACTGAGGCACAAACTGCCTTTTCAATTGGACATAGATGGCTCATTTGAAAGGCATGGTGACTCCCTTAAAGGTAAGCCCACACGCAATGTTGCTGGCATTTAAATGACAGACAAATGAACATCAGGACACGGAAATGGTGTTGAGGGTGGTGGAAGCATTGTTGGAGACATTGGTGATGGAGCTGGGCTGTGCTTCCAGGAATGGTAATGGAGGAGGGGCAGTAGGCATACCCCGAGAAAGGAATGGGAGCAAGATTCCAAGGAGGCAAACTCCCAGGTTCTCAGCCAAGAACCCATAAGCAACGCGAAAGAAATTAAATCTCACATGGCTGGCCTAACTGTAAACTGACATCTACCAGCTCCATACATTTCCAATATACTACAATTCCAACCTCTCACACTGCTCAATGCAGTTCACTCCATCTCTCACCTACTAGCACTTCTTGACAATTAGCCCTCACTACAAATACCCAGATACCCCACCTCACTCTCACACTACCTCCCAATACTTTCCTTATGATTAGATTGAGCCTGAACAAGCAGAAGTAGGCGGCACGGTGGCACAGTGGTTAGCACTGCTGCCTCACAGCGCCAGAGACCTGAGTTCAATTCCCGCCTCAGGCGACTGACTGTGTGGAGTTTGCACGTTCTCCCCGTGTCTGCGTGGGTTTCCTCCGGGTGCTCCGGTTTCCTCCCACAGTCCAAAGATGTGCAGGTCAGGTGAATTGGCCATGTAGTGTTAGGTAAGGGGTAAATGTAGGGGAATGGGTGGGTTGCGCTTCGGCGGGACAGTGTGGACTTGTTGGGCCGAAGGGCCTGTTTCCACACTGTAAGTAATCTAATCTAAAAAAAAGTAGCGGACTGATTTACTCTCCCAGCCAATTTCTCACAAATCCAGCAACAGTTTAGATTAGATTACTTTACAGTGTGGAAACAGGCCCTTCGGCCCAACAAGTCCACACCGACCCGCCGAAGTGCAACCCACCCATAACCCTACATTTATCTCTTACCTAACACTACAGACGATTTAGCATAGCCAATTCACCAGACCTGCACATCTTTGGACTGTGGGAGGAAACCGGAGCACCCGGACGAAACCCACGCAGACACAGGGAGAATGTGCAAACTCCACACAGAGAGTCGCCTGAGGCGGGAATTGAACCCGGGTCTCTGGCACTGTGAGGCAGCAGTGCTAACCACTGTGCCACCGTGCTGGGTTTAAAGTTGGTTTTAAGTCAACTTTCAGGACATCCCCCTGGGTTGCTACATCAATTCACTGCAATATTGAACGTTCTCTTCCAAACTCAGGTAGAAAATACAGAAGCTTGGACAGGCACCAACAGGTTCAAGAACAGCTTCTTCCCTGTTGTTATTAGACTGATGAATGGACCTTTCTAACTTCAAATAATGCTGATCTTGTTAACATTGATCTGCTTTGTGCATTGTAGCCCTCTATACCTCCCTCTGTCTAAGCACCCTATGATCTGTATAAAGTTAAAAATCACACAACACCAGGTTATAGTCCAACAGGTTTAATTGGAAGCACTAGCACTAGGTGGTTGTGATTATCTGTATGTGCTTGCTTGCTTTGTTCACAAAACAAAGCTTTTCACTGTACTATGGTACATGTGGCTACATTAAATCAAATCTGATCAAACCTATAAAACCGGAGAGAACTACTCTGTTTTGAAATTGTGCCTTATGGGGATCCCTCACAACTATCTCACAGTGCAGGTGTGGGCTTCCATTCAAAAGGCCGGGGGCACCTCGGGGAACACCACACTCAATCTCAGCCTTGATTTTGGGATCAAGACATGGGGGTGTGGAGGAAGGCCTGATCGAAGAGTGCCAGCGACCAAGGTGAGGCTGAAACTGCAACTGTAGGCCTGGAGACTCTGTAAATCATTATGAGAAGAATGCAGACAATGGAAGCGCTTGAATTTGAACATAAACCGAAACCAACCGACTCGATCCATGATGAATCCGAGCTTGGAGCTGGCGTCGCTTTTTTTTAAAAAAATACACAAAACAGCAGAGATATAACGAAGTCTGCAGAGCGAACTCACCTTAAACTCGCCTACGGATCGACGCAGCGTGCGGTCCAGCTCGTCGGACGAGACCCGCACGTAGGTGCAGTCGACGAAATCGCAGTCCACGTCTTCGGTGCCCACCGTGCCGATGGAGTAGGTGCCCTCCTTCTTGTAGTGGAACTTGCCCGAGCTCCGGTGCAGAAGCACGGTGTGGAGCACGGCCAGCACGGTCTCCTCGATTTGCCTGGCTTCCACGGTGAGCTCCAGGATCTGCGACCTGCAGTTCATGGTGGCGCGCAGGACAAGCCGGGTCCGTCTGTGTCTGTGTCTGACCCCGTGTGTATCCTTGTGGTGAGGATCAGAGACTGATGGAACCCCGGGGGAAACAATGTAACCATTCAACAATGGAAATGGAACGCCGTCAGTTTCTGCGACAATGTAAACATTCCACCGGGTGACATCATCCGCTGCTGGAGGAGGAGGGAGTTTCTCCTCCTGACTACAGCATCCTGCCCGGGACAAAAATGAATGTAAACTCGCAATCACTGGAACATAAGCATGATTTGGACATAAGCAGAAGTTCTGGTCACTGAAGCTGAAGAATGGTCACTGAACTCAAAATGTTAACTTCTGAATTCTCTCCACGGACACTGCCAAGTCTGCTGAGTTTCAATTTTAGTTTCAGATCTTCAGCACCCACTGTTTTTAAATTTTGTATTCACTGGAGTTTAGGAGGCGACGTGATTGAAAAATATAACAGGGCAAGGATGTTTTACACAGTAATAGAGTTTTTTTTATAGTTTGGATAAAGACCCTTTGGCCCATCGCATCAGAAGGAAAAACAGTAAAACTTGTGATGAAGCATATTGGAATGCTGATATACTAGAAAAAACAACGTCTCGTTTTCTGTTTGGGGACCCTGCAGCCCTCCTGACTCAATAATGAGTTCAATAATTTTAGGGCCTGAACTTTCCCATGTCCTAGGCCCCGACCCCACACACCAGGCCTTGTTATCACAGTCTGCATTATACCCTATCTATTGTTTGCCTTGATGAGAGGTTTTTGCCCAAAATCTCGATTTTCATGCTGCTTGGATGCTGCCTGACCTGCTGTGCTTTTCCAGCACCACACTCTCGACTGTAACCTCTAGCAACTGCAGTCCTCACTTTCGGCTAGTCTCCATTAACAGCTATTCACACTCATAGCCAGATCGTTATCCACTCCTTTGTCTGTCCAACTGTTCTTTTTTCTCTTTGGGCTCTATCCCCACCTATCGTTTTACTCCTTACTGCCCCCGCCCCCACATCTATCTCATCCATTCCAGTTTTTAGGTACTTGGGCTCAATAGCTCTGAACAGTTCTGAAGATTCCCACCTCTACTACCCTTTTAGGCAGTGTCTCCTGCTTTGAGAGAGTCAGGTTGCAGAGGTGATTGTAGTGACTAACTGCAGGGAGAAGAATTCTGAAAGAGTTGGCAGAGGAGTTTGTAAGGCATTGATGGTGATCGTTCAGAAATCACTGGAGTCAGGTTATTCCTGATGAAGGGCTTTTGCCCAAAATGTCGATTTTGCTGCTCGTCGGATGCTGCCTGAATTGCTGTGCTCTTCCAGCACCACTGATCCAGAACCAGGAAGGGTTCCGGCAGACTGGAATATGGCTAATGTAATGAAGGGAAGGAGGCAGCGGACAGGAAACTATAAGCTGGTTAGCCTGACCTTGGTCGTGGGTAAGATATTAGAGACCATTATTAAGGATGATATTGCTGAGTACTTGGAAGTGCATGGTACAATAGGCTGAGTCAACACGGCTTTGTCAAAGGAACGTCATGCCTGACAAATATGTTAGAATTATTTGAGGAGGTAATCAGTAAGTTAAGCAAAGGAGAACCAGATTGATTTGGATTTCCAGAAGGCCTTTGACAATGTGCTACTCAGGAGGTTGCTAATAAAATAAGAGCCCATGGTGTTAGGGGCAAAGTATTGGCATGGATAGAGGATTGGTTAACTGGCAGAAAGCAGATAAAGGGGGTTAAAGGGGTCTTTTTTTCAGGATGGCAATCTGTGATCAGTGAAGCTCTGCATGGGGTTCGTCTTTATGTTATACATTAACGATCTGGACGAATCAATTGAGGTCATTGTTGCTAAGTTGGCAGATGACACAAAGATACGTGGAGAGACAGATATTGTTGAGGAAGCAGGGAGGCTGTAGAAAGACTGAGACAGGCTACAAGAGTGGATCAAGAAGTGGCTGATGGAATACAATGTGGGAAAATATAAAATATTGGAAGAATGGAGGCATAGACAATTTTCTAAATGGGGAAAGGCAAATGCGATGTTAGCATTAATTTGAAAAGGACTAGAATACAAGAACAGGAATGTACTGTTCTGGCTGTATAAGGCTCTGGTCAGACTATATTTGGAATATTGTGACCAGTTTTGGGCCCTGTATCTAAGGAAGGATGTCCTGTTGTTGGAGGAGGTCTAGAGGATGTTTACAAGATTGATCCCAGGGATGAAGGGCTTGTCATATGAGGAGCAATTGAGGACTCTGGGTCTGCACTCGATAGAGTTTAGAAGGATAAGGCGAGGATCTGATTTAAGCATACAGAATACAGAGAGACCTAGATAGAGCAGATGTGGAAAAGATGTTTCCACTCAGAGTTTTTAAAAGGTTTTAATCCAGAGATATAGAAATATATTTGCTTAATCATAACACTAACATATGGCATGTGATTAATGACACTTAACCTTTAAGAATAATATATGGACAGCATAGGAGCCAGCTACACTGATTGTCTACAGCTCTGTGTCAGGACCTTGTGAGGATGATGTTTAGAAACAAATGATCAGTTGTACAAAATCTAATCAAATCTTTCAAGTATATTTCCCAACAGTTCACACTTTGGTGTATAAGCGCCATTGTTATACAGACAAACACAATAATGTTTTTGATGGTCCTGGCTATGACCTTAGAAAATCTCCATTTTTCTCTGAGTGTTACTTTTGGATCTCGAACTGCCAGCAGAAACAACAGACAGATTATTAATCACAGAATAGTTATAGGACAGAAACATTTGTCTGCACTACTACTCTGAAAGAGTGATTCATCAAGTACCACTCCCTAACCTGCTCTCTGTGGCCCTACGCAATCTTCCTTTTCACCTAAAATCTAACTCACTCTTGAATTCCTCAACTGAACTTGTTTTGACCACACTTTCAGGCAGTACATTCCAGATTCAAATCAGTTGTGTAAAACGTTTGTCTCACGTCTTAATTGCTTTTTCCCCTCCAATGACTTTAAGTGTGTGCCCTTTTGTTCTTCATACTTTGACCAATAGGAGCTTTATTTCCCTATTTCATTCTGTACAAACCCCTCATGATTTTTCTTACTGCTGTGCTCTTCCAGCACCACTAATCCAGAATCTGGTTTCCAGCATCTGCAGTCATTGTTTTTACCTAGTTGATTTTAACCCCACTGCGAATCCTCTTGCAAGGATGCCTGCCTTGAAGAAGTTTTCCTCCTCTCTCTACAAGAATCTCAGGGAGTCCTTCTCCCACTGCAACTCTATGCTACTTTCTCCCCACCCCCACCCTCCTCTCACTTATCTCTCCACCCTTCAGGCTCTCTGCCTGTATTCCTGATGAAGAGCTTTTGCACAAAACGTCGATTTACTGCTCCTCGGATGCTGCCTGACCTGCTGTGCTCTTTCAGCACCACTAATCCAAAATCTGGTTTCCAGCATCTGCAGTCATTGTTTTTACCTAGTTAATTTTAACCCTACTGTGAAGCCTCTTGCAAGGATGCCTGCCTTGAGGAAGTTTTCCCCCTCTCTCTACAAGAATCTCAGGGAGTCCCTCTCCCACTGCAACTCTATGCTACTTTCTCCCCACCCCCACCCTCCTCTCACTTATCTCTCCACCCTTCAGGCTCTCTGCCTGTATTCCTGATGAAGGGCTTTTGCACGAAATGTCGATTTTACTGCTCCTCGGATGCTGCCTGAACTGCTGTGCTCTTCCAGCACCACTAATCCAGAATATACCTATATTATGTCTATTTGACAATTCATTGGTATAACATCTTATGACATACACCTCAGGCACAATTGAATGGACTGATAGACAGACAAAGGTGGATAAGGAAACAAACAGTTTGGAAAGGAGATCAGCAGATTAATGCATAACCATCTAAGACAGGACCTAGAACAACAGACAGAGTTAAATTGATATAAAGATAAATACATAAAAGACTAAACTTTGTGGAGTTTTTGCTTACCTAATTCTGGCGTCTTGAGCATCCCTGATTTAAATCACTATTATTGGTCGTCATTCCTTCAGCTACTTGGGCCTTAAACTGAAATTTCTCCACATTTTTTTTGCTTACTTTAAGATGCTCATTAAAATGTTCCTTGTTGCAATGTTTTATTACATCAAAGGTGCTATCTGAATGCATGTAATTGCTAATAGGTAGACAAATAAAATGTATTGATAGAAATATGAATGGATAAATAAGTAAAAAAGTAGAAAATGAAGTGTGTTAAATAGAGTGACAGATAGTGAAATATCAAGAGGAGAAAGAGGATAGGCTGAGAGAGATAAAGATGGACAGAGTGAGGTAGGTAAGTAAAAAGATGATAGAGGTTTTACAAAAAATGATTAAATAGAAATATGCATACATAGAGAGAAATAGAGAGGTATAGATGGATAGAAATAGACAAACAGCCAGAACTAGAGTGAGAAAAATAGATAAAGAGATAGAGAGGGATAGAGTAAGGTAGTAAGAAATAGATACACAGAGATAGAGAGATAGAAAGAGATAGATGGAAAGAAATAAACTGAGAGAGATAGAAAAATAGAGGGGATGGGAAGGGAAAGAGAAACAGAGAGATAGACAGGAACAGAGAAAGAGATTGATATGGTTAGAAAGAGAGATAAATAGAGGGAGAGATAAACATAGAGGGAAGTAAATAAAGGTAAATAAATAGAGAAAAAAGAGATAAGGAGATGGATAAATGGACAGGGAGAGATTAATAGAGAGGGTGAGATAGAGAGAGAGAAATAGAGAAATCTAGATAAATTGAGAGCCGGATAAATAAATATAGATAGATAAAGAAAGAGAGAAATAGATGTAGAGTGATGGGCAAGGACAGAGTGAGATTGTGTGGTTTTTGGACTGTGGGGTTGTGTGCTGGGTCAGTGCTGCTTTAAGAAGCTTCGGGGAGGGGTTTGGGCGGACTCCGCCCCTTAGTAAATGCCTGGAGAGTGGACTTGGAGCTGGGAGCGGGGATGTGGAGGCTGGCTGTTTGTATGTATTGTGGGCTGAGCTTGCTTTCACTCTCAGCAGTGTCAGTGTGGTTCAGGGCCCGGCTTGCTCACTGTGTGGCCGGATGCAGTCAGTAATTGTGGCCGGGGATTGAGCTCTGTGGTGTCGGCCTGTGCCCCTTTCATAAGGAGAATGGAGTTAGTAAGGAAGGGCTGAAAGTGAAACCCACATCAAGGAATCGAATTCAACACTTTTAAAAATAACTTGTTTTTTGTAATTTAGTGATTTGTTAAGCTACTTAACAATTTTCAGAGGTTAGACACTTTTGCTCAATTTTTAAAGACATGCCTCCAATTTGGCAAAATATATCCAGTTAATATATTTTTTTAAAAATGTGCAGTATCTAATGTAGGTGCAGTATCTAATGTACTCTTTATTGTTGCCTGACATGTCTGATTTGACTGTTGGGATGGAGCCCAGTTTCTTGGATGTGCTGAAATGGGTTGGGCTACTTGTCCTGTTCCTGGCCTCAATATTTACATTGGTGATGTATGGCCTTCAGTGGGTTTCACAGCCTTCCCAGGGCAAGGGTAAAACTGTCCCCAAAACTGGGGCTATGGCAGGTTCTCATCTGAGCGATCCTTGTGAGGGGGCAGCCACTCTTCTCTCCTGGGTGCTGTCCTTGGAAAGCTGGAACCGTGAGTGGCAGAAAGCCTGGGTCACCGCTCTCAATGAAGCAGTCGCAAAGCACGGGGTGAGTTCACGTCTCGGTACTTACCTGATTCACTTGTAGAGGATAGGGTTGATGAAGCTGATCGACCAGTAGCTGATGGAAGAAAATGGACACTGGGGTGTATGAGTTTTGGTTTAAGTATGGTGAAACTATAATGGTTGTAAGACAGATTATTTTGAACCTAATGTGCTCTTAATCATTTCTGGGGTTCTGATGTTTGCATTTGAACACAGTGGCTTACTAGACTATTTGATTTGGAGATGCTGGTGTTGGACTGGGCTGTACAAAGTTTAAAAATCACACAACACCAGGTTATAGTCCAACAAAGTTAATTGGAAGCACTAGCTTTTGGAGTGCTGCTCCTTTATCAGGTGGTTGTGATGAAGGAGCAGTGCTCTGAAAGCTAGTGCTTCCAATTAAACCTGTTGGACTATAACCTGGTGTTGGTGTGGTTTTTAATTTGAGATTGTGTTTGGCTCTTAACCAATGTCTGGAGTGTCTCATTCAGCTGACTGGGTAAGAATTACAGATTTTCTTCCCTAATTGATAATAGTGAACTGGACAGCCCTCTTGATGGCAAATCTTTTTTTAAAAATTCATTCACGGGATGAGGGAGTGACTGGTGAGGCCAGCATTTATTGGCCATATGTAATTGTCCAAAGGGCAGTTAAGAGTCAACCACATTGCTATGGATCTGGAGTAACACGTAGGCCAGGTCAGGTAAGGATGACAGTTCCTTTCCATAATGGACATTAACGAACCAGATGGATTTTTCTGACAGTCAGTAATGGACTCATGGTTGTCATTAGACTATTAATTCAATTGAATTCAATTTCCACCATCTGCCATGGTAGGATTTGAATCTCAGTCCCCAGAGCATACCTGGGTTTCTGGCTTAATAATCTAGCGATTTATACCACTAGGCCATTGCAGATAATAGGTTTATAGTCTGGATTTTTAAAGTATTTAAACTACCCCATTTGCCATGGTCATTTATTAGTCCAGCTGTTTAAATTAGTAATCAGGCAGTGTAACCTCTGAGCGGTTTTTGTTTGCTTCTTGAGGTAGCATACTTTGCGATGTCTTTCTGATGTTTACTATCTGTCTTTAACTCAGATTTTGTGTTTAGCTGGAGCTCTTCTTCAAGGAGCCTGAAATGTTGATTTTCCTGCTCCTCGAATGCTGCCTGATTTGCAGTGCTTTTCCAGCAATGCACTCAACAAAGTTAAAAATCACACACCAGGCTATTGTCCAACAGGCTTATTTGGAAGCACTAGCATTTGGAGCGTTGCTCCTTCATCAGGTGGTTGTGGAGGTTAAGATCATGCTCATAGAATTTATAGCCTAAAGAGTCCAATGTCATGGAGATGTGATTCTGTAAACAATCTCAGATTAAATCTTTCCCCTTTTAGAATGGGATATGCTGGTTGCTGTTCGACATATAAGCTTACAGAGTGAATTTGTTTTTATTTTGCTCAAAAACTCCATGAATCCACTGATTTTTAAAAGGGGGGGCTTTTCTTTCTGCAAATTGGCTATCTTCTTTACTTATTTTATGAGAGCAATCATGCTCCCATATGTATTTAATGCTGTCTCATCTTCCAGTCAGTTTTGACCTGAAGATGCTATATAAACACAAGTTTTCTTCTTTTTCCTGAGGAAGCTGATCAGAAGAGTTCAAATAATGTGGTTAAAGGAGAATATTTTGATGATCAATGATTTCCAGTCAACACTAAGAAGTAATCTTTGAAATGCTAATATATTTGAGGTAGTTTCTTGGTTTATAAAGTAATAATTTGCTTTAACCTTCTCGGTGAGTTGATTCAGGAAAGGTTGGAACGTGATTCCTTATTTTACAAGAGCAAAGAAAGTAGCCAATTTGCAGAAAGAAAAGCCCCCCTTTTTAAAAAAAACCGATCACCTGGTGGGGGGAGAGCAGGCGGACGGTGGGTGGAGAATTAGTTTCGGTGACATTCATTTCTCTAAATTATGGACAAGGAAACTCCCAGGCTTTGTCTCAAATAGAATTAAGTCATGCTGTTCAATTGGACAGCACTATGACGTTGTATCTGTAAGACTTGGAGGTGCCAATGTTGGACTGGGGTGGACAGAGGTGATATACCATGGGTTCCAAATGTGTTGCTTCATTTCCTTTTCTCCTTGAGTTCTTCATTCTATTCACATGGAAATGCATTGCAAGTTTCAGTACTGTCCTATTTCTCCAGGAGTGTAACACGTTGCTTGACATATCTCTTCCTCTTCCATGCTTTAATAGTCTTATCTTCTACAAGGTAAAAACAAGGACTGCAGACGCTGGAAACCAGATTCTAGATTAGAGTGGTGCTGGAAAAGCACAGCAGTTCAGGCAGGAAAATCGACATTTTGGCCAAAAGCCCTTCATCAGGAATACAGGCAGAGTGCCTACCTCTCTTCTCCCCCCCCCCCCCCCCCCCCCCCCCCCCCCCCCCCCCCCCTCCCCCCCACCCCCCCCTTTATCTTCTATAAACCTTGTGTCAACCACCCACTTGTTTTTCTTGTTCTAATCACTTCTGTCTTTAACTTTAATCAGCTTTGCCTTCTGTTTCCCCTCTCCTGCCGCTCCCCAATGCCTGCCTGAGCCTTCTGAGTTCTGACCTCATGTGATAAACTGGTAGAGTTCTGACTCCCGTTCTTGGAGAAGGTCATCACACTGAAATGTTCACTTTTTTTTCCTCCACAAATGCTGTTTGACCTGTTGAGTCTCTGCAGCATTTTCTATTCTTATTTCACTTGACATTTTTTCATTTCTCTCCCTTGTTTGTTCTCAATCTTGTCCCTGGAGCTTTAGTTTTTCCTTAAGGAAAGGCACGCTAAGCATTGAAGAATGTAAATTGCCTCAACACACACTGCTGGACCATGTGTTTCTTCACCCAGTGAACCTCTACCAACAACCCTCCACTCTAATCATTAATGACACGGTGATGTGTCAGAGAGGTGTGGAATGGCACCTTGTGTACTCTAATGAAGGAGAGGAATCAATTCCTATCGGAAAGATATTGTGAAACTTGAAAGGGTTCAGAAAAGATTTACAAGGATGTTGCCAGCGTAGGAGGATTTAAGCTATAGGGAGAGGCTGAACAGGCTGGGGCTGTTTTCCCTGGAGTGTCGGAGGCTGAGGGGTGACCTTATAGAGGTTTACAAAATTGAGGGGCATGGATAGGATAAATAGGCAAAATCTTTTCCCTGGGGTCGGGAGTCCAGAACTAGAGGGCATAGGTTTAGGGTGAGGAGAAAGATGAGACCTAAGGGGCAACTTTTTCACACAGAGGGTGGTACATGTATGGAATGAGCTGCCAGAGGAAGTGGTGGAGGCTGGTACAATTGCAATATTTAAGAGGCATTTGGATGGGTATATGAATAGGAAGGGTTTGGAGGGAAATGGGCCGGGTACTGGCAGGAGGGACTAGATTGGGTTGGGATATCTGGTCGGCATGGATGAGTTGGACCGAAGGATCTGTTTCCATGCTGTACATCTCTGACTCTCAAAGAAAGAAAATGCATTGGCTTTCTCCATTGAATCGAGAACACCATTTATTGGTGGTGTGGCTGTGTCTACGGTCAGATGCCCCGTGGACTTGGAAGATGGAAGAATCAAGGGAAATTATGCTTTCAAGAGACTGGCGCATAAACGAGTAGTGGATAAAGTCTGAAATTTTACGTAGTGGGTTAAACAGTGCCGTATGGAACAGTCTGTGTGTCTCTCAAGTGGTACTCCAAATATCGTTTGCAAGTAATAATGATTGTAGTTAAGGGCTTCAGCTGTAAACGGCCTAAGATTACAGAAAGAAACATGGTGAGAGCAGGTGGAGGCTGTTCAGCCCTTCGAGACTTGTCAATATTTTGAACGATAGTGAAAGAATATGTTGCTGGTTAACATTTGGGTGTAACGTTTTTGTGTGGTAGCATTTCAAATACTATGTACCTCCCAGATAGCTCTGGGATTAAAAAGCGTTTTAATGAACCTTTATAAAGAATGGAAGTCCCTAGTTTTTGGGTCGAAGGGTCATGAGGTAGTGTTGCATTACTGTGTAATTAGTTGAGTCATCTAGACCTGTTGACTAGTTCTTGCTGATGGGTTTGCAACTCAATGAACTGCTGTCCTTAAAGATTTATGCACCTGTTTGTCTTCCACTGTCTGTCTCCTGCACACACACAACATGGGTGCTGGGGAAAATATAAGCATGACTGCAGTTAGGCGGTAGTGTGGGGAAGAAAGAAAGAAAAGTATTACCAGGAGATTGAGTCTCCTCAGTTTAGGGCACTGACCCTGTGCTGCCTGGTGCTTAAAAAAAGAAAATGAACTGCTGACCTCAGGATAGAAGCTCTCAGAAGAGGTGAGGAGATGATCCGCTTCTTGCTTTTGACCTAAATGTTTGCATTGCTTTATTTCCACTGTTGCCTACGGGAAATGACTGTATCAAACGCCTATGTGGGAATTATCCCTTCAACAACTGGAGTGGGAGCCAAGGCAAGGTCTAAACAGAGCTGCTGCTTATATGGCTGAAAATCCCTTGTCCATCCCTACTCTGGATCTGCCTGATCAGACAACAGCCCTGGCACCCAGCCAAATCAGACATCAGTCCTACCCTTCATGACAGGCTGGTGACCAAGGCAGGTTCACAATCTGAAATTGAACCCAATTCACGGCTTGGTGGGGAACATCTAGCCCCCGTGTTTGCACTCACTGAGATTAACAAGATCGAGAAACCTCTCCCAGCTGGCTAATAAAATAAGTTGTGTTATGTCATAATCATGTGCATATGTCCATGTTGGAGTCCCACTTCCTTTCTGGAAATGTTTGCACGTGTTGGTTGAAATGACTCCCCACTGACTGGGGTGATGGAATGCCCAGGTCTTAATCAGGCTGGAGGAGAAAGTAACATAACCATCTTCCAAGCAGCTGTGATGCAATCCCACCTTCTCCAAACCTTCAGTATTAATTGCGATGTGGTTAAAGTCGTTCAAAAGCCCGCTGATGATCTCTTCATAACTGAGGTTTGTCTTAATCTGTAGTGGTGTGTACTGGGCAACCTAACTGACCTGTCCTCTGGGCCTGCATTTATTGTGTTGTGATTCCATTGAGATTCAGTATTCTTCCTCTGTTTTTTTCTCTCTGGTTGTCTCTGTCACTGTTTGATAAGTTGCATTTCCTGAAGTCTTGCTTTAGTGATCGCTGCCTTTGTACTTGGAAACCTTGACAAGTATTTATAGTTGTGTGTTTATATTTGCAAAGACTAACGGTTTCCCACCTCTTTTTTTTTGCATTTGAATTTGAAGTTGTTTTTGTCCACCTTTTCTTAAAACCAATTACTGGACACGTTTGTTTTAAGAACAGACTGAACTGTACTGATGGGAGGGTTTGACAGTTGTTGTATCCGCCTAGGAAACCTCCAACCACAAGGGATGAATGCAGATTTCTCCAGCTTCCTCATTACCCCTCCGCACACCTTATTTCAGTCCCAACCCTCTGACTCAGCACCGCCTTCTTGACCTGTGATCTTCTTCCCGACCTCTCCGGCCGATCACCCTCACCTTTAACCTCCTTCCACCTATCGCATTCCCAACGCCCCTCCCCCAAGTCCCTCCTCCCCACCTTTTTATCTTAGCCTGCTTGGCACACCCTCCTCATTCCTGAAGAAGGGCTTCTGCCCGAAACGTCGATTCTCCTGCTCCTTGGATGCTGCCTGACCTGCTGTGCTTTTCCAGCAACACATTTTTCAGCTTTGACAGTTGTATTGTTGGTCCCTGCATAGCTTTTTAACCAAGAAAGCTGTTATAGCACAGAAATGTTGTGACATGTACAACAACATCACTGATCACAAGCTTAGAGTCATAGAGATGTACAGCACCAAAACAGACCCTTCAGTCAACTTGTCCGTGCTGACCAGATATCCTAAATTAATCTAGTCCCATTTGCCAGTAATTGGCCCATATCCCTCTAAACCTTCCTGTTCATGTACCCATTCAGATGCCTTTTAAATGTTGTAATTATACCAGTCTCCACCATTTTCTCAGGCAGGTCATTCTGTACACACCGCCTGTGTGAAAAAGTTGTTCCTTTGATCTCTTTTAAAACTTCCCCTCTCACCGTAAACCTATGCTATTGGTTATTCACCCTATCCATGCCCCTCATGATTTTATAAACCTCTCTAAGGTCAACCTTCACCCTCCCACCTCCAACAAATATAACCCCAGCCTATTCAGCCTCTCCCTATAGCTCAAGCCCTCTAACCTCATCTTTGTAAATATTTTCTGAATCCTTTCAAGTTTAACAACTTGAATGTGGGCTTGAAAACAAACATGCCAGCCATAACCGTATGGAATGGTGGAGCAGACTTGAGAGGCTGAATTATACAATTGTTCTGGTGCAGAGGATGGCCATTCTGTCCATCATTGTCTGCACTGGCTTTAAGCATTTTAATTTGATGCCAATGTCCAGCCTTGTCCCTGTAACCCTGCATTATTTAAGTAATCCACCAGTGTGGTGGCTGGTTAGCTCAGATGGTTAGAGCAATGCTGAGGTTATGGGTCATGTTGCTGGCTTCCACCCCAGGCTCTGATCAGCTATGATCCGATTAAATGGTAGAAGAGGCACAAGGGGCTGAATGACCTACCCCGTTCCTATTTCCCATGGTCCGTGCCATTTCGAATGCCTCAGTTTGAACCTGCCTCCTCCAGTGGGGTGTAGTGCATTCCACACCTTAATTAATTGCTGTACAAAAAGAATACTTTGTTTCTTTTGCAAAACGCTTTTAGTCTGTGCCCTTAAGTTGTCTGTTTGTTGAGCAGGAACAGTTTCTTCCTATCTATTCTGTTCAGATCCACGTGAATTTGAAAACTTCTGTCAGATCTCCTCTTCGCCTTTTCCCTCTCCAAGGAAAACCATCCCAACTTAAGAACATAATTGGGACAAGCGTAGGCTATATAGCTTCTCAAGTCTGCCTTGCCATTCACTCAGCTCATCCAACTCCAAGGATCAGCGCCTCTCATACCAGCTGGTCATCATCATTCTCAACTCCCCTAGTTTCGGAAGTCTATCTGATTCCTCTTGTAATTCTTTCCATGAGTTAATCTCCACAACTGAACTCTCCTGACCGTTCAGGACATTCCCCACTATTTTGGAGAAGCCATTCCTTCACTTGTCAGTTTTAAGTTACTGTTCTCTAATGATATCCCCTAGTATGAGACTAGGGAAACACCTACTTGACATCTACCCAACCAAACCCAACTCTCTTTCCCCCCCCCCCACAATCATTTATGTTTCAATAAGATGACCCCTCTTTGTTCTTAACTCTGATGAATTAAGATCTATGAAGAGAAAATGAGGTCTGCAGATGCTGGAGATCAGAGATGGAAATGTGTTGCTGGAGAAGCGCAGCAGGTCAGGCAGCATCTAGGGAACAGGAGAATCGACGTTTCGGGCATTAGCCCTTCTTCAGGAATTCCTGAAGAAGGGCTAATGCCCGAAACGTCGATTCTCCTGTTCCCTAGATGCTGCCTGGCCTGCTGCGCTTCTCCAGCAACACATTTCCATCTCTGAATTAAGATCTAACCTACTTAAAAGTTTTTGATGAGACAAACCCTTCTTCCCAGTATGACTTTGAAGTGCCGGTGTTGGACTGGGGTGTACAAAGTTAAAAATCACATAACACCAGGTTATAGTCCAACCGGTTTAATTGGAAGCCCTAGCTTTCGGAGCAACGCTCCTTCATCAGGTAGCTGTGGAGGCATCACTTAGTGTGCAACTTTGTTTTCCAATTGTGACCTCATGCCTCTGCCTCTTTCTTCAGAGATGTCTATGCAGGGAGCTTCCTGCAGAAACTCATGAATTTTCTCCAGTACCGTTGCTGCACAGTCATCTTGCTCATCTCAACTCATGAGCTCAATATCTTATCGTAGAGTCATAGAGACATTAAGCATGGATACCTTCGGTCCAACTCATCCATGCCGACCAGATATCCCAATGCAGTTTAGTCCCACCTGCCAGCACCCGGCCCAAATCCCTCCAAACCATTCCTATTCTTATACCCATCCAGATACCTTTTAAATGTTGCAATTGGACTAGCCTCCTCCACTTCCTCTGGCAGCTCATTCCATGCACATAACACCCTCTACATGAAAAAGTTGCCCCTTATGTCTCTTTTATATCTTTCCTCTCTCACCCTAAACTTAAATCATCTAGTTCTGGAGTCTCCCACCCAAGGGAAAAGACCTTGTCTATTTATCCTATCCACGCCCTTCGTGATTTTATAAACCTCTATAAGGTCACCCCTCAGCCTCTGACACTCCAGGAAAAACAGCCCCATCCTATTCAGCCTCTCCCTATTGCTCAAATCCTCCAACCCTGGCAACATCCTTGTAAATCTTTTTTGAACCCTTTCAAGTTTCGCAACATCTTTCCAATAGGAAAGAGACCAGAATTGCACGCAATATTCCAAAAGTGACCTCACCAATCTCCTGTACAGCTGCAAATTAACCTCCCAACTCTTGCACTCAATACTCTGATCTTCTGCTCCTTTTCAATCCAAAGTTCCCATATTATAAGATGAATTAGTTGGAGTATTCCACCAATGAGGTGGCAACTTTGATATTGCATTTTGAGTATGCAGACACTGAATCCTTCATTGGGTAGTGGATAATAGAATAGCAGTCCATCATTGTCAGTGATTGGGCTTGCACCAGAGAAAGTTTGACTTCTGCAGCGAGTATGCAGAAAGTGCCACACAAGTCTGGGTGCTTTGGCTAAAAGTCCGAGCTCAACCGTTTACAAGAAATTGACCACTCAGTCAAGTATATAAGATGAGTATCTTGCTAAAAGTTATTGATCTTTATTTGTATCGTAATAACAGACTTAAAGAAATGAAGGTGGCCTAGGAGAGTTTGAAAAAGCTGTTAAGGCATGTAGTGTGGTGGGCTTTATAAATAGAGAGTACAAAAATCAGTAGTTGTACTGTACCTTTCAATAATGCATTAGTTCATCCTCAACTGGGCATTGCATTTTAAAGAAGGACTTGAAAGTTTTAGATTTGGAAAATACAGAAAAGATTTGTGATTCAGCGACTCTGGACTTAATTTGGAGAAGTAAGGTTGGAGAAGCCAGGATTGTCCCCTTTGGAAAAGAGAAGGTGAAGGATTTGAGGCATTCAAAATTGTGGGGTATCTGGACAAAGTACAGCAGGTGAGGCAAAAGTATTCCCTTGGTTGAAGGGTCAAGGGCCAGAAGACAGTGGCTTAAGATGATTGGCCAAAATAGAAACAAGGCATGAGGAAAACCTTTCTCCATGCAGCAATCTGGAAGATGAAACTCGTCTCAGTAATAGTGTTATGAAAGTAAGGGGTACTGTACCTTTAAGAGAGTTGAAAGCTAGTAAGGACAGAGGCACAGAGTCCAGAACAAGATAACAATGTAATGCTTGGTCGGCACAATTAGCACTGGCTGGGTTGCTACGAGACAAAAACAAATTCAAATTTGACCAATCATTTTAAATTATGCCCCAAGATGCCAAGCTTCAATCAAGTTTGTATTTAGTATTTTGACAGTATTAAAACAAATGAAACGATCTGACTTTATTTATTTTATTTATTTACTTTTGGGGTATAAAACCAGAAAACGTTGAGAGAGAGCTGCCAAAAGACCAATAGATGTAGGCTGCTAGTAAGATCTCTGAGAAGTAACTGTCTAGAGAAGGGGAAAAAAAACACCGACACCGGCCTGGAGAGCACATCTAAGAGGAAGGTATAAAGAGAAGATTCGACTGCTGGCTGGTTTTGAAATTTGAATTTTTTTTTTGTAAATCTTAATTGGGCCAGTATTGTAGAGGGGAAGGTAAAAGATAGATTTAGGTGAATGTGTTGTAAATAGTTGTTACTTAAATATCCCTGTTTGATTGTAAAAATTAACAACTTTATTTTTTATTTAAATGGTGACTTTTGGGATAGTTCTTTGCCTCTTGAATTTTCACAGATGACAGCACGGGGTGAATCTTCTCTGTTACTGGTTTAAATTAGCGAGGCAGTGTTTACCCAGTGTTGTAACAATAGTGACATCAAAACTCATTGTAAAAACCCATCTGGTTCACTAAAGACTGGGAACACATGGCAACCATTCCATGGAAGAACAAGTATTTTTCTAAATTTGCAGTTGCCTTTTAGCTGAGAGGTGAAAGGCCCGTGATGTTGTCTTTCCCCATTAGTTTTATTCCAATATTTGAATAAAGAAACCATCATCATAACAGCCAGCCTAATCTGTTTCCAGACTGGCTGAGTTACTGCAAATTCATAAAGATCCTGAAGTAACCCGAGGGCTGAATTTAGTTTATAGTAGGATAGAGTTCTGCCAGTGTTTCTTGGGTCTTATACAAGAGTCTTTGTGTGAATTTACAAAGAAATTATTCTGTCAAATCCAAGTTGCTAAATCTAGTTTCATCCTCCAGTTGCTTAACTTGACTTGGCTCCCAAAAAGGTACATACCATTGCAAGCCCAATGCAAATAATTACAAACCTATTATTGATCACAAGAAAACACATCACAAAACATTTTAATGTTTGCTCAATGCAGTTTCTTCTAAATGCAAACACTTTTAAAATTTACAGTTTGTTTTTTCAAAAAAAAAGCCTAACAGCAATAACAAGCTTTGGTGCCCCTGGTTAAAAGTTATCGACTTTTGTCAAATAATTGGATATTCACTTTGTTTTACAGAGTTCTCTGCAGCTCAGTGTTGATAAAGTGGGTCCACACTCATCTGCCCTTGTTCTGAGTCAGGTTACCACCGTTATCAAATCAGACCGACACTTGGTGAGTATGATGCAGTGAGTAAAGATTTTTCTGTCTATCACAGCTTGTGTTGTGTTCCCAAAGCAGAGCCGTGGAACAGCTAAAATGAATGCATGCCCTAAAATTATCTATAATTTTGACCATATACCATTGAACTTGTAATTTCCCAACTGGAAGTCAATCTTGGATACAGGGATGACATTGGCTGACATGTTTTGATAGTTTTAAAGGTGGCCCTGTGATACTCTGTATTGATTTGAGTCCAATAAGAGTCATAGGATGTGTGTTAAATTGACTATATTTTGGGGGTTGGTTAGCTCAGTTGGCTGGATCACTGGTTTGTGATTCAGAATCACACCAACAGTGTTCTGCACAGGCTGAGGTTATCATTGAAGGTCCTGCCTTCTCAACTTCTCTCTTTACTTGAGGTGTCATGACCCTCAGATTAAATCACAGTCAACCATCTCTGTAATGACAACCCTCTGGGGTTGTGGTGACTTGATTTGTTTTAAGGCAAATGAATTATTTGAATATGGTCATCTTTGTAAGTTCCTTCCCTCAGCAGAAACATTTTGCTGAAGTAAATGTGATTAAAGTGGCTGACTTCTGAAGCCCAAACCGTTAAGGAGAGTCATAAGCTGAGCTTTGACAAAATTAGGTTAAATCATCCCTTTATTGGTTTGAATTGTAGCGTACGTGAGGGTTTGGAAATTTAATGTATTGTCTGATTAATTGTTGTGGCAATGAACTTTATCCATCTGGCAATTTTATATTTGGAGTTAGTTAGGTTTTCAAGAACCTTGATTGACTTTTACTTCAAAGGTAGTTTTACTGAATTGACTGAAAAGTTTTGTTTTATTTTTGTTCTATTCCCCTCCCCTTCAAATATTTCCGAGCATAAACGCTTGGACTATTTTGATCTCCGTTGCTGTAGAGGAACCTCTTTTGAACATTTGTTATGAATCCAAACTCAGTATATTCCAGGAAGTGGCAGTAAAATTGGCGATGATTATGTATTCCTGTCGTGACAGGAAATTAAAAGATGTAAATGGGAAATGATCAAAATCCTCCACTTTGAGCTATGGCAACCTCGGAGTTTGCTTCCAGTTTGTGACCTCTGATGAGTTTTTTGATTGGCTACACATGCTCCCACTGCATCTTTGAGGAACCCTCGTGACTAGTGTGAACAGGAGTTATTAAATCAATGCATTGTTTTGCATTAATTGTGTGTTGATTATTATTTGAAAGCTTTTAAAAAAGATGTTATGGAGCTGTAATGTCTTGACCCAGTCACTGATGTTCCTGTGTAATCCGTCTCCACCCCAGTATTGTACTCAACTGTTTACAATTACTTAAACTCAAAGATTGTTTTTTTTCTAAATGTTGATGGTGATTAATTCTCTGGCTCTACCAGTGAGCTCGAGTTCCTACAGAATACATTATAGAATGTTGCACCAGAGAAACTGGGCACTCTATGTAATTCTGTTTATTTTATCCATAGGAGCTTGTTAATCTATTCCTACTCTCTTGCTGGCTCCCCATATTCGTTTTTAACTTTTTTTCTTAAGCAGTCATCAACCTCCAAGAATTATCAATGCTCTTTGAAAATTTTTGGCAGTGTTTCACATTTTCAGCTTTTTTTTTTGTTTGTGATTGACTGCAATCCTGTATTTGTTTCCCCACTGCTATTCAATGGAAACAGTTTATTATTATTTACCGGGGATTACTTTTGAGGATAAGTTGATCAGATCTAGCTTGTCAAACCTCAAGTATTGAAGTTTTGACCGGATCGAGGTGTTTGAAGTACTCGAAAGGCTCTGATGCAATTTACTTTGGAGGTGGGGAAGGGTGTGAGGGGGCGAAAGGATTTGATATTAACTTTTGCAAGGAAGCAATTTTTTCTCACAAGGATGATTAGGAATCTGGGGCGCTGTTCCACTTCCCAAAATAAACCTGTCAATGCTGGGACAGTTGGACGTAACAAAACTGAGTCTTGCTGGATGAGTGCATTGTGAGCCGAAGTGAATAAATCTAACTCAAGGTCACAGATCAGCCATGATCCAGTTGAATGATGGAACGTGCTCAATTGGCTGAAGGGATTCCTTCTGTTACAATAGTTCCTCAAGCTTTGAGCATAAAATACTCACTGGGATAAATTAGCTCTACCCCTGCTAGGGAGAATCAGTATCATCTGACTCCTTTCCTGTATTCATTTGTAGATGGTTTTATTTAGCAATGCTTCTACTCAACGCTCTTTAGGCTGATGAGATAGAGGGGGAAATATTAATGAAGTATTTGTAGCATACTCAAGATCTGTTTCATATCGGATGCAATCATTTCACAATGAAGCAGTTTGGTATGAAAGAACATATACCAGTTTTCTGTGTCACATGGCCCAAAGGTAAAATAACTTCTTTACTTCATTTCTTTTAAAAGCTAATCCCTGTGATATAAACCACACATTATAAAACATTCTGGGATACAGACAGATAAACCACTGATCTTTCCACGTGGTGTTTAGCTATTTCCCATCATGTTTGCTCCATTTTACATTTATTTATGCAACGTGATTTCTTTTAGCACTTTGAGGTACATATTAATAAAGTTGACATTAGTAAAAATGACTGGATGCTTTTGTGTGAATTATTAAATGATGTATAACTTATTAAGTTAGATTGGAAGCAAACATGAGTGTTGGCAAATTACAGTCCTGTTACATGAGGAGATGCCTTGCCCTGGGCCATTTGTTCTCCTGCAACAATGCAGCTTGTAGGTTTTGTTTACACCTGCTGCCTATATGTGGTTCCTCTTTTTTTTCCCCCAAAAGTTTTAAAGATTGGTGGCTCAGTGGTTAGCTCTGCTGCTTCACAGTGCCAGGGAGCCAGGTTTGATTCTAGCCTTGGGTGAGTGGAGTTTGCATGGACTCCCAGTGTCTGCGTGGGTTTCCTCTGTAAGCTATGTTTTGTCCCACGCTCCAAAGATGTGCAGGGTCTTTGGATTAGTCATGCTAAATTGTCCATAGTGTCCAGGGCTGTGCATACTAGGTGGCTCAACCATGATAAATGTGAGTTATAGGGATCGGCTTGGAGGTCGTGTCTAGGTAAGATGCTCGTCAGGTGATCAGTGCACATTTAATGGGTCAAATGGCCTCTTTCTGCGCTAGTGATTCTATGATCAGGAGTAGGAATTTTAGACATTGCTCACTCTGACTGTCTCTCCCTCCCTTTTTTTTTTCCCCCACCCCAGACACTTCCATTGCTCAACTCCACATCTCATATAACCAACATAACCCCTTTCCTCCAACCTTTACCCCAGCTCAGTTGTCAACACCCTAGTATTTTCCTACCCAGGAAAAGTTTGGGCCTTTTGTTTTGCTCAGGTATGGGTAAAATTAATTTTGCCAATAAATAATTGGAATTCTTATAAGGTTTTGAGAGTATTGCCACTGTGTTGATATTTTTCCACATGTTTTACACAGGCAGGCCGGGTTGCTTTCTTAGATTTAGAACAGAGTTGAAAGCTTTCAGTAACATTGCGGATGAGAGGACAAGTAATGTGCACTGTTATCTGACTATCTCTGGATTAGATTTAAACCTTGAATTTGTGCCAGGATTATCTGGTTTGTGTTAGAGGTGCTAACAACTGATGCTTTTAATTGTTGGTTTGTAATTGCCCTGACCAAGTTGTTTCTGGAATTTGGGATATAAATATAAAATAGGGCAAACATGGTGGGAAATGTTTAAACACAACCCAAACTAAATACCACATGAAAAGCCCAGAAAATCTTATGTGGTGGTGATCTGTCTAAATGCTGTCAAACCTTCTTTAATGTTTAAAACAAAATCTGTTGATAATGACTTGGTTAATAAAGGCAATATTCACTGTATTGCTGAACGTAAGAGACTGCTAAGGGTTTGGATTTAATCTTCATCTAGATACTGAGTTAGTGCTTCAAATAAATTGATAATTTGATTCTGTACTCCTCCCTAAACTAAGAACATGATACAAAGATGTTGTTCTCGGTATCTACATTCCATTTTTTCACCAGCTTCGCATTGTATGATAAGTGGCCGCTTGGGAGACTTATCAGTGATTGCAAACGTGAGTTTTTAACATGCAATTGAAGGGAGATGATGAAAGAAGTAAACTGGGTTTCATATAAAAGTCATACATTTATGTAGCTACAATATGTTTTTGGCAAACAAAATAGAAAAATCAAGGGATCCACTAATTTCTTTCTGTCCTGCACATTTAGTATGTGAGGATGTGTATGTTATCTGCTTATTGATGGTAAATGTAGTGACTTTGATGCAGACTCCACAATCCAGCTTGTTGTATGAATTTGATTTTAGGTTTTTGGATGCCATGTGACTGGAGAGTATGCTCAGTTTTCTGTTACTGTGACCCAGGACTCGCCTGTTGCCATGGGACTGGAATCTTTTCATATCCAAGTATCTCCACTTCATTTACAGGTACAAACTGTGATGAATCATGAGCAAGTTTTATTCTGAGGAAGCTGTCCAACATGAAATGGGGCCAGCACACACCCTTTGGGAATTTCCAATTTTCATATGCATGCTCTTTTTAATTAGAGAGAATACTTTGTGTTTATTTGCATTTGAATGGCTGTCTCTGTTTCTGTTCCGCTTCCCTTCATATGTGGTTTTCTCTAAAGAAGCAATGATGTGCTGGCGATGATTGATTGACAAAACAAATTTTTATTTGGCTTTCCCCCAAGATTCTGCATGTTTGAATCCTACCTCTCTGGGTCCCAACTGGGTCATATCTAATTACTTGGTATGAGCAGCAGATTGAGTAAAGGATTTTACTTGCTGTGTCCAGATTGTACACTCTTTTTGGAATTCCTAGCAGCTGTATAATACTGTACAAAGCCTGCATTTCTGCAACTTGCAAGGGAAGGCTGACATTGAACTGACCTGCCAACATGTTGCCTGACCTGCGGAGTAACCATGTATGGTTTGAGGCTTGCTTCGTTGCTCTATTGTTCAACACAGATGACCAGAGCCTATAGAGGATCACTGCACCTGAACCTTGTGTAGACGTAACCCACAACAGTCCAAGTTCTATTTCGCTTATTTCAGATGTTTTGCATCCATGAGAACGAAGTATGGAAGTCTATTTATGAGAGTATTGACCATTTTGCTTACAATACTCTATTGCTCATTATACTTCAATTCTAGAGTAATTAAACTGCTTTTACTTCCTCTTTTGCAGCTTTCTTCATCATCCTATAGCTATTTAATTTTAGTTTTGGGTTTTTTTTCCCTCTTCTCATTGCTCCTTATTCTTCTAATAAGGACATATCTTATTAAAAAAAAAACAAGATTCTGAGGAGACTTTACATGGGGGATGCTGAGAAGATGTTTGCAGTATGGAAATCTTGAAATAGGGTGCAGAGTTACAGGATAAAATTGCACACATTTAAAACTAAGATGTAAAGGAATTTCTTCTCTTAGAGGGTAGTGAATGTCTGGAGTTCTCTTCCCTCAGAATTGTGGAGACTAGATAACAGATTTTTGAAATGTCAGGGAGTTGAGGGCTGTGAGGAGCTAGCATAAAAGAAGAATTGGGATCAATCAGCTCTGATCTGTAACTTAGAATATTCACTTGTCTAGCTTTGCTTTTTGAGGTAAGGACAGTGGGAAATATGCTTGGGAAGAAATGCCTGTGATTACGTACTCCCGTGCATCACAAAGTAATATTTAATCCGGGTAAGGCCCGTGATCATGCTGTGTTGGAAGCATTGGCTCTTTGTTCCAGTGTTCCATTGCGATCTTTGAGAATTTCAGCACTTTCCGATTCAGTTGCAGCCTATCGCTGCTGGAGCGTGAGCAAATTTTATATGTGCAGAAAAATGTGTGAGAGAGAGATGGGAAGATACTGAAGTTACTTTGTTACCATGATGTTTTGAATTTCAACCTGGTGTGTGAGATCCAGGAGGTATTAAGTTTTTGTGCTTGCACCAGCTGCATTACTTCTGTAATAATGCTGTGACTGAGTGGGTGCTGAAACCCAAGCCTCACTAGTCCACAAACTGTCACAATTGCCTGACTTTGACCACAAAGATAAAATAATATTCTGATGAAATCTGATAATTAAGAAAACAAAGCTAGCTGTTAGCAAAATTTTAACAGGTGTCAAAATGGATTATTGGTTAGTAATTTGCAGACTTTAAATAAACCCCCTTTAAATTCAAACGCTTACAAACAATCGTTCACACATGGGACGGACAAGATGGACAGTTCTGCAGAAATATTCTGGTTGGAAAGCTTAAACGCAAAGGAATAAATTTCTGTCGAGCATGAGCCTGACTTAAAAGGGTGGATTGACTTTTTCTCTTTTGGTTTCTGTACATATTTACATTGTCTACTGCGACGATACTCCAATTGGTATTCAGTCAGTTGGACCTAGGTTTTTGCTCCAGTTAGAGGTCATTTCTGAATCATGAAGTGTTGGTTTTCTTCCACTCGCAGAGGGACGAGGGAGGGAGGGAGGGAGGGAGGGAGAGAGAGAGATCATCTCAAACATATTCAGTCCAACTTAGAGGCTTGGAGATGTACAACATGGAAACAGTCCCTTCGGTCCAACCCGACCATACCAACCAGATATCCCAACCCAATCTCATCCCACCTGCCAGCACCCGGCCCATATCCCTCCAAACCCTTTCTATTCATATACCTATCCAAATGCCTCTTAAATGTTGCATTTGTACCAGCCTCCACCACTTCCTCTGGCAGCTCATTCCATACCCGTACCACCCTCTGCGTGAAAAAGTTGCCCCTTAGGTCTCTTTTATATCTTTCCCTACTCACCCTAAACCTACACCCTCTAGTTCTGGACTCCCCGGCCCCAGGGAAAAGACTTTGCCTATTTATCCTATCCATGCCCCTCATAATTTTGTAATTTTCAATAAGGTCACCCCTCAGCCTCCGCTCCAGGGAAAACAACCCCAGTCTGTTCAGCCTCTCCCTATAGCTCAAATCCTCCAACCCTGGCAACATCCTTGTAAATCTTTTCTGAACTCTTTCAAGTTTCACAATATCTTTCCGATAGGAAGGAGATCAGAATTGCACGCAATATTCCAACAGTGGTCTAACCAATGTCCTGTACAGCCGCAACATGACCTCCCAACTCCTGTACTCAATACTCTGACCAATAAAGGAAAGCATACCAAACGCCACCTTCACTATCCTATCCATTTGCGACTCTACTTTCAAGGAGCTATGAACCTGCACTCTAAGGTCTCTTTGTTCAGCAACACTCTTTAGGACCTTAACATTAAATGTACAAGTCCTGCTAAGTTTGCTTTCCCAAAATGCAGCACCTCGCATTTATCTGAATTAAACTCCATCTGCCACTTCTCAGCCCATTGGCATATCTGGTCAAGATCCTGTTGTAATCTGAGGTAACCCTCTTCACTGTCCACTATACCTCCAATTTTGGTCTCATCTGCAAACATACTAACTGTACCTCCTTATGCTCGCATCCAAATCATTTATGTAAATGACAAAAAGTCAAGGACCCAGCACCGATCCTTGTGGCACTCCACTGGTCACAGGCCTTCAGTCTGAAAAACAACCTTCCACCACCACCCTCTGTCTTTTACCTTTGAGCCAGTTCTGTATCCAAATAGCTAGTTCTCCCTGTATTCCGTGAGATCTAACCTTGCTAATCAGTCTCCCATGGGGAACCTTGTCAAACGCCTTACTGAAGTCCATATCGGTCTCCTGTAGAAGTTACATGAACCTGTGTAACCAGTTAGTAATCTGGCTGTGTTTCCACTTTTTTCTTTTGAATCATTGAAAAAGGCTAGTCCACTAAACTAACTACACAGCAGTATCCAAACTTATATTTTCTCAGTTTATGTTTTTAAAAGAAAAATGTGGTCCTTACAATAGCCTTTTAATGTTTAAGCCTTGCAATAATGAGTTTTATTTGTCTAGGGGAGAAAGTGAGGTCTGCAGATGCTGGAGATCAGAGCTGAAAATGTATTGCTGGAAAAGCGCAGCAGGTCAGGCAGCATCCAGGGAACAGGAGAATCGACGTTTCAGGCATAAGCTCTTCTTCAGGAATGATTTGTCTAGGACCTACTTAAGGTCCACAAAGACTTGTCTCTGGAGGTGTGAATGAAACAGAATTGAGCTTTCATCATCCTATTCAATCAGAGGGATGGGGTTTTAAGGGAATTCCTGAAGATAGACAGCTGAAAGCATAGCCTGTAACGGTTGGGTGAGTTCCAAATGTTGCAGGCTCCTTCTGTCATACGAGAAACATTCAGCAAAGACCGTGTGATTTGGAGCAGGTGGAATGACATACTGTGCTGCAAAGTCAGTGAATCCCAAAGCAAAATGTCTGGCAACATTCGGAGCTGACAATTAGTAAAGAGAGTTAGTTTACCAAAGTAATTGGAAGCAACCAATGTGGATTTCACAAAGATGATGATACTTGACAAATGCGATTTGTGCTGTTTGAAGAGGTGGCAGATTCCGCAGTGGATGTGTACTTGGATTTTCAGGAACTCTTGAACAAAATATTTGAAAGAGATTGCTGTAGATTTGTGGATGAGTAGCTGAAGAAAGAGAATGTAAGAGTGCGGCTAAGGGACAGTTGAGTGGTTCAAAGTATGTGAATCTGTTCAGTGAGTGTTGGCTGTGAATAATGTGAGTGTACGACTACAAAGGGTGATATCCAAAACGTCAAAATAGGTACAGAAGATTGGTGCATCAAGGAAGCTAAAAGGCATTGTTAATGAGGTGGTAGAATGGGCAGGTAGAGTTCAGTATTTATGTGAGAGATGTACAATTTGGAAAAAAAAGGCTATGTGCAAAAACTGAGGGGTTTGAGTGGTTCAGTTTCTACAGTTTTAGAAAACTGCACAAAGAAGGGCACAGAAATAACTGGTGGGATTTTTATGGTAATGGGTGTAAGGCATTAAAATAAAGTTGTAATACTAACTATGGTAAATCACATTTGTAGCATTGTGTGTAGCTTTGAATTTCAGCATTAAGAATAAAGTTAAAAATCACACATCAGGTTCTAGTCCAACAGGTTTATTTGGAAGCACTAGCTTTTGAAACTTTGTGCACCCCAATCCAACACAGGCACCCCCATATCATAGCCTTAAAGATGACTGTTGAGGCAGTACAGAGGGTGTTGCACGAATTCACTAGAATGCTAATTCACTGCAAAGTACTGCTGATGCTGGGAATCTGAAATAAAACTAAAATGCAAAGTAGTCATCCAGTAAAAGGGATTTTAAGCGGTGGATGCTGGAAATTGGAAACACAAACAGAAATTGCTGGGAAAAACTCAGGTCTGTCAGCATCTGTGGAGAGAAAGCAGAGTTAATATTAAGGGCCCAGTGTCCCTCCTTCAGAGCAGTTTTTCTTTTTAAAAAAAATCTGCAGAAGCTGTCCAGCCGCCCTCCCCTGCCAGCCAGTCCCAGATCTGGGGATGGTGTCAATGGATAGTATGTGGAATCTTTGAGAAAACTTCTGTGATAATCATAGCTGGGTGAGAAGCGAAGTCATCAAAATTTAAATTTAATAAAATTTTGGCCGGTCCTCCTAAGGTAACAGAAAGGAGAGTCATTGAGGAGCAGCAAAACATGCGTGATCCTGTTTGAAGTATTTGAATGAGAAGAGAAGCCATTCATGGAGATGGTTCAGATTAATTGGAGCCAAGCAAGTCCAGTCCTCAAGTCAACAGGAGAAGGGAGGTGTTGAAGGAAGACAATGTCTTTGATTCTTTCAGAGGTTGCATAGAGGATGAACAGTACAGGTGGTGAGCTATAGTTGTAGGATAATTTGATCGGGATCATGTAGACAGCACTGAATAATGCAGGAGTTCACAATTAATCTGGTCCCACCAAGTTCCATATCATTCTAAACACCTCCGTCTGCCAGCGTGTAATCTAACAGAGCTCCAAATAGAAATTGGAGGGAGGGAGAAATAGAAACCTATTTCCTTTTGTAATTTCTTTCTTCCCATAGCTGGAGATTCATGTCCAACAAGTTGATGATGTCCAAGTCTCATGGAATCTTGTAGAGTCTCAAAAGTTGAACTTGGAAGTAACTCCAAAAGTAAAAAGGGAGGTGAGTGACCAAGTTTCTTTCTCTCCTCTGTTCATTTCTAATTTTAGTCGCTGCATTTAGCATGTAGAAAGCAGATACCCTGTGCAAGTTTTGCTTTGTCTAAAACCAGCCTGATCCTACCCTGGAGACAACTAATGGTGATTTTAAGAATTGGAATCTGACTCCACCTTTAACAAAGAGCACAGGCAATGAACCAATTTAACACACTGCAGTTAAGTTTGGTTTGGTTTCATACTGGATAATACACTCATCAATTATACTGAGTTGTTCAGTCAGTTTTCTGTTTGAACGTAGAACAGTACAGAACAGGAGCAGGACCTTTGCCCTACGATGCTGTGCCAAACGTGATGCAAAATTAAACTAATCCCTTCTGCCTTCCCTTGGTCCATGTCCCTCCATTTCTTGCATATTCATGTGCGTATGTAAAATTTTCTTAAATGCCCCTATTGTATCTGTCTCCATACTACCGGTAAGACTTGTACCACTCTCTTAAAACACAAAAACATGTGCTCCTCACATCTCTTTTGAACTCTACACCTCCCCCCCCCCTCATCTTAAATGTTTGTGCCCTAATTTTAGACATTCCAACTCTGGAGAAAAAAAGATTCTGACTGTCAACCCTATCTATGCATCTCATAATTTTATAGACTTCTATTGAATCTCCCCTCTCAGCCTTTGCCACTCCAAAGAAAACAACCCATGTTTTTCTAGCTTCTCCTTACAGCTCATACCCTCTAATCTAGATAGCATCCAAGTAAACCTCTTCTGCACCCTCTCCAAAGCCTCTACATCCTTTCTGGAATGTGGCGACCAGAATTGAGCACAATACTTGAAGTGATGACTTCCTGACTCCTGTATTCAATTCCCTGACCAATAAAAGCAAACAAGCCATGTGCCTCCTTTACCACTCTACCAATCTACTTGTGTGACCACTTTCAAGGAGCTATGGACTTGAACCCAAGACCCCACTGTATATCAGTGCTCTTCAGGGTCTGGTCACTAACCTTATACTTTTCCTTAACATTTGATCTCCCAAAGTGCAGCACCTCACGTTTACACAAATTAAACTCCATCTGCCATTCCTCCACTCATGCCTGCAACTGATCTATATCTCGCTGTTTCCTTCTACCTTATCCACAACTCCGTTGATCTTTGTATCATCAGCAACCCGCCCATCTACATTTTCATCCAAGTCATTTATCTAAATCTCAAACAGCAGAAGTCCCAGTATGGATCCCTGCGGAACACTACTAGTCTGTGACCTCCAGCCTGAAAAATTCCCTTCCACCACTATGGGCAAGCCAGTTCAGAATGTCTGCTCTAGCCAAAACAACCACCTAATAATTCTAACCCCACTTCCAGTACTTGGCCCATAGTCTTGTACGTCTTGACATTGTAAGTATGCATCTAAATACTTAAATGTTATGAGGGTTTCTGCCTCTACTGCTCTTACGGACAGTGAGTTCCACATTCCCACCACCCCTGGATTTTAAAAATAGCTTTTCCTTGCATCTCCTTGTCTGCTCCGTACCTTAAATCTTAAACTCCTAGTCATTGATCCCTCCAGTAAGTAGAAATGTTCTCTCCAATCTACCCCATCTATGCCTCCTCTTAATTTTATACATTTCAATCACGACCCTGTCTCCTTTGCCATCAATTCCTGTTGGAACCTGTGATCTGCATGAGAAACCATTCTTACAAACTCCAGTGCACTGTTCCATTAAAAGTGCTGTAATGGGTTGTGAGCAGGTACTTGTTGTGGAGTTGTGCAGTATCAGTTTATCTGTGTTTAACAACCCAGTCTTAGAAGAACCGTGGGCCACCTCCACTCCCTGCTCAGAGAAGAATTTGCGACTGTTTGAACGTATTGATCTAGTTGGATGAATGAAGAGAACAGGGTTGAGATTCAATGCAGGCAGTGAGACTGAAATGTCTCCAATGTTGGCAATTCTGTTGCTCATGGAAAAAAAGATTAGGAGACAGAGAATTGGTATGTTCATCATCTATTGGCCATTCTCTTCTGAAGGACTGCATTGATGCCCAGTCTTGAAGTACAGAGTATTGGACGGTGTGATTCTCATAGTAGTGGTCAGTTAGTATTCCAGGTCTGTATGTGTGCTTGCCAATTCGATGCAAGTTGCTTGTCAAAGATGTGGGTAGGAGTTCAATTTCACAATTTATCATTGATCTTTTACAAATTGTCCCATTTTGAAGAACAACCTTTTGTTCTTATTTGCTTTTAACAGGCTAAATTTTAAAGAATTTTTTTCCACTTCCGCATTTTAGTCAGTTCGATGAAATTGAACGAGGTTCTCGTATCCTCTCAGCAATTACGAAGGCCACGATCTTCTGAAACATGCCTATTTAAGAGGAGTGGCAGAATTCACTATAAAACTGTGCGCTTTAAATGTACAATTTCTAACTATGTTTTGAAGTCTGTTTTGTATTGGAATTAGGTGGATGAAGAGGATACATACCTGGAGACAATCCACACTTTGTTACAGGACATGTTGATTTCTGCCCGTCCAATGGTCTTGATGAATATGAAAGCTGTACCTTTAAAGGAAAGCCAAGTGAGTAGGCATTGTCTGAATATTCCAAACTGAGGCCCTCACCTTTCAGCCTAACACGCTGGTAATACAAATTCTCAAGATTCAAGTTTATAACTCTATATATGTTTTCCTTGTATCGAGCACATATAAAATTGCTCCCTGTTTGTACTGAAGTCAGCATTCTTGTAATAGAAGATTTTTTTTCTGCAAATCCAAGCCAAAGTCATTGAAGCCTGACAAACATCTGATACATCTGTCTGCTTCTCTACCCTGTTTTTTTCCCTTAAGTCCTCCTTGACCAAGCTTTTGGTTATGTGAGCTAATATTTCCTTGTGTGTCGGTATTGTACTTGGTTTTACAATACTCCTATGAAGTATTTTGGATATTTCATTACAAAAATGGCGCTATACAAGGGTAAACCTTTTTTTTTAAATGAATTCATGGATGATGGTTATTGCTGCTAGACCAGCACTTATTGCCCATTTCTAATTGCTGTTTAGAAGATGGTGCTCTGTGTAAAATGGCTGCAGTCCATATTCTGTAGGTATACCCACTGTGCTGTTCAGAAGGGAGCTTCAGGAATTTGATGCAGCAACATTGAAAGAAAGGTGACATAATTTTAAAGTCTTGGAAGGAAATTTGCATGTGCTGGTGTTCTGCATCTTGCTTGTCCTTCTAGCTGGTACATGGGTTTGGAAGGTGCTATTGAGAGAGTGTTGGTGAATTGCTAAAGCATGTCATGCCACAACCCAATGGCGTAAAGTGCTGGAAATCAAGCCCCATTTATTCCTGGACTTGCCACAGACATGAAAATTTTATGAAACTTCCAAAAATCCTAATTTGCCTCTGACTGCAACCCTAGAGAGAAGTAAACCACATCAAGTTCCTTCAGGCATTAATAAAAATAACTATTTATTACGTCATTCTTTTACTGCTCTTCTTAAACTTAAGAAAAGAATGTCTAACTTAGAGTCATAGGCATACATGACGAAAGTAGACTCTTTAGTCTAACTTGTCCATGCTGATCAAGTTTCCTAATCTCGACTAGTCCCACTTACCTGCACCTGGCCATAGTCCTCTATAAACATTTCCTATTCATGTACCTGTCCAAATGTCTCTTAGCTGTTCTAATTGTACCTTCATCTACCTCTTTTCCCTGGCAGTTCATTCCACATATACGCAACATCCTCTTTGTGGAAAAAGTTTTCTCTCTAGTCCCTTTTAAATCTTTCTCCTCTCACCTTAAAAATATGACCCCTAGTTTTGAACTCCCCAACCCTAGGCAAAAGACCTTTGCTATTCACCGTATCTGTGTCCCTTGGTATTTAAATGGTGATCTGGATTACTGATTCTCATTAACTTGCATGTGTGCATGCACATATCTGGGTGTGACTATGTTTCTTGTGTGTGCATGCATGTGCCTCTGTGCTTGTCTATATATTATAGTGGTGTGTGTCTGCCTGTCTATACGTAATTTTCCGTGTGTGTGTTGTCTAAGTGCGTGCATGTGTTTAACTTTTTTTTAATCCACTCGTGGGACATGGGTACGCTGGCTGGTCAGCATTCATTGCCCATCTCTAGTTGCCCTTCAGATGGTGCTGGGGAGCTGCCTTTGTGACCTACTGCAGTCCATGTGCTGTAACTAGACCCATAATGCCATTTGTGATGGATTTCCTGTACATGAGTCTGTGCGTGTGTCTGGGTAACTTTGTGTGAACCTCCATGCTCGATTGTATGTGTTAGGTGCCTGGATGTGTCAGAGATCTACAGTGCAGAAAAAAGGCCCTTCAGCCCATCATGTCTGCACTCGCCAAAAACAACCACTAACTATTCTAATCCCATTTTACAGGACTTGGTCCACAGCCTTGTATGGCTTGGTGTCGCAAGTGTGCATCTAAGTGTTGGTGGTTTCTGCCTCTTCACCCTTGCACACCAGTGAGTTCCTGACTCTCATCACCCTCTGGTTGAGAAAGCTTTCCTCATTTTCTGTCAGCCTCCTGCCCTTTAATTAAAATTGATGCCCCTGGTCATTCATCACCCCTTGATGAAGGGTGAATTATTCTTCCTGTCTAGCCGATCTGTGCCCCCTCATAATTTTATACATTTCAATTATGTCTCCTTTCAATCAACTTTGCTCTGCTCTGATGAAAACAACCCGAATCTATCCCAACTCTGATAATAACTAAAACTCTCCAGCCCAGGCAACATCCTGCTAAATCCTGGCACCGACTCTGGTACTGGCACATCCCTCCTATAATGTGGATTCCAGAATTACATACAATACTCTAGCTGTAGCCTAACTAACTACTTATGCAATTCCAGCATAAGCCTTCAACTCTCTATCTTAGTTAATAAAGGCAAGTTTACCATAAACCGCCTTAGCCACCCCTCCTGATACTTTCTTGGACTGCTGTGTGTGCTGTATGTGTGAGAGACTGTGTGTGGTCTATGTATGATAGCGAGACTGTATGAAGGAGGAACTCCAAAGGGATATTAAAATCTTCAGTGAAAGTGAAAATCTGACCTAAAGCAAGACTTCCTCACATTTCTAATATAATCTCTTGCCTATAACTGGCAAAGTATCACTGTCCTCGTAATTATTAACTCTGTCATCATGTAAAACTTATGATATTTGAGTACAAGATCACCTGAACCTCCCTGGACAATAATATTTAATTTCTCACCATTTTAAACAACAATATTTTTCTATTCTTCCTCCAAACATGAGTCACATTTCACCACATTATATTCCATCTGCCAATGTTTTAAAAATAATTTATGAGACAGACAGGAAAGTGGCATATGTGGCAACCTCTGTCAGTCAGTACAGTCATGTTGCAATGTTTCCCGAGAGAGAGCTGTCTCCTGATCTGTCACTGGATTCTCTGTTGCTGGCGAGACTGTGTAGTTAATCGGTTATGACTTTTTGTAGGACATACAACAATTTGAATAAAAGTGACATGAGAGGTTTTTGTTGTCAGGAAGACCAATGTTATGTAACTTAAACTTTACCCCCTTTTTAAAATGCTCAAAAAGCAATTTCAAAGCAAAAAGACAAAAACACAAATATTGAGTGGGGGAGAAAATATTTTAGAATTTTTTTTGTCACCAGTCCAAAACAAAACCAGATGGGTTAGTTTTGCAATCCTTCTGTGACAATGCTGTGGCTTTTAAAGATGTACTTTAACCAGATTCCTTTTGGGAGAGATTGTAGCGAGCAGTCTCTGGTAAGATAAACAACCTGAGATTGGGTTTTTTTTTCCCCAGGAGCTGGAAGAATAGATTCAGCCTGAGTTAGTGTGGTCAAGTTCCCACAGATCAAGGGTTTTTAGTTGCTGTTTTGGGGGTTGAAGAAGTGGAAGCTACTTTCCCCCCCCTCGATTACAGCTGGAAGCTCTTCCTAGGCTGCTGGATTGCATGCGAGACAAAACCGGTTTTCTGAATTTGCCTTTTTTGCCAACAGGTGTGTTTATAGGATGTTACTATTATTGGAACAGTTAATTAGTAATGATTACTGTATCTATTATTTTCTCCAGTTTTCCAATAGAATTGTTATTCCAAATTCTTTCTTTCCTTTTGTATTTTTGCTCAAGTATTTGTATCAATTATGTTTTGCTTTGAGTAGCTTGACCAATCGAATTGCATCTGGAACACAGCACGTTAACTTTCTGTTATCTTAAAAGGCAAATGCAGAGTCTAGGCTACCTTAAGATATTTTAAGAGGGTCTGGTCTGGTCCATAACACTTCTAATTCTTCAATTATGCTTCAATGTTACCTGCACAGTGGTGATCGGTCTGTAGTTCACTAATTGCTTGGTTGGATCTGGGGTTTGTCTTGATGTCTTTCAACATGTCCAAATGTAATGTGGTTTTCCTGGTATTTCGACAGAAAATTGATGACAGTAGCCTTACAGAGAAAGGAGAGAAATTGATAGTTAACCTCGCAGGGTCCTCTTTGTTCATTGTTTCATTCCCCCTCTCAGAATCTCTATTAAATTGGAATCTGACCAGTCAGTGGGTTGATGCACAGTTGAGCTCTCCTGAACCCTTAAGAAATGGTGCCCTTTTGTCTGAACTCTGTATCCCTAGGAAGCATCATTATCTCATGGAACAGGTAGCTCCACTTTGTTTTTCTAAACCTGCAAATAGGTCCTTGGATCTTCTCCCCCTTTCTTAAAAAAAAAAATTCATTTTTCTCCCTTTCACTCCATAATTCAGAAAATTAGAGATGTCGTCCCTTACAGAACACAATGTTGCCACTGCAAATTGGTGCCAGTCAAGCATACTGCTTTGTCCTGGATGGTATTGCAATACTTGAATGTTGAAGCTGTGCCCATTCAAGCACCTGATTTTCACTCCTGTCAATTGGACTGAAGTGTGATTGAGGTTTGAGCGAGTAGGTTGGGAGAAGTTTTTTGTTTTCTGATTTCAGAAGGAGTCTGGGGACAAGGGGCTATAAAGTCATAATTAGTCAGATGATTTAGGAGTGGAATCAAGAAACACTACTTCATGCAAAATGTGGTAGAAGTGTGGATCACTCATGCTTGCAAAAGCAGTAGGTGCTGTCTCAATTTAGTTTTAATTTTTGATATTGATCTTTTTGCTAGCAGGGGGTGGAAAACAATGTGACGTTAGAGCATAGATTGTATTGAATTTTGAGAGAGGCTCAAGCTGCTGAATGGCTTATCCATCTTTCTACTTTGAGAAAGAGAATAGTTCTTCAGAGCCTACGTACTTTAATAGAACTAAGGAGAATAGTGAACTGGAAGGACAGGTGAAAAGAGGAAAGGATGTTCTGTACCTGTGAATGGGCTGACCTGGTCCTCCTCCCCAACACCCTGACTCCCTCCCTTCCCCGGCTGCCATCAATCTATCCATCCATCCGTTCTCTGTTCTCCTAGCCCCTCTGCAAAACTTCATTCCCACTTCTCTACCTCCTCCCCTCCTCCCCCACTCACCCCTCTCAGCTGTTCAGTTAAAACATTCTGTTTTAATGTTGTGCCTGTTCTGTGTCCACATGCAGTGCAGAATTTGTGCATGAAACTGACTTGGAGTCACAAACCATGTGCACATGTTTCTAACTGAGCTCGCACATGCAGTTGCCTTGCATCTGTGGTGTTAGCAGATACTGTTTGTTTTTAACCAACCTGGAGAAGGTGGGGCCGAAACCTTCTGGCCCAGAATTAAGGATGCTGTCACAAGAGCCCTTGTATGTTCCTTGCGTACTGACATTAACGATTCGTTTCACCAGCTTCAGGTAGGAAGGTGGAGCTGAGGGTTATCAGATCAGCTCTGCTCTCATTGAATGGTGGAGCAGACGCATTGAGCTGAATGCCCCACTTCTGCTCCTATATCTTAGGTAATTTTCCTGTGCAAGCACCGATGTAATTCTAGTTTGTTTTTCCTTCTCCCTCCTTCCATTTTAGCATATGCCCATTCCTCAAAGTTTACTGAGCACTGAATTGGCCTCGCAGATCTGCTCACCTCCCAAACCACCAAGAGCTCACGAGCGCAAACTTCTTGTGAAGATCATTAAGGTGGACAATCTCGCAGATCCTGATATCGCAGGTAACCACATCTAAATCATGTGTTGTATGAGTGCAGTTGGGTCCTACCATGTGGATACCATGTAAAACAGAAAACCTGTTACATTTTAAGAGCTGGGGATAAAAGCAACCTTATGCTGATCATAAATAAATAGCTGTTGCACTATGTAAATGTTTCCTTGAGTATTACTGCAACCCTTGTTGATGTGTTTGTACTTGATGATCAATCAAATTGTGATCAATTGTGTTTAGCAGCAAATGTGACTTGTATTTACGGACTGTATTTATTCACATGTAGCATCTTCAGGCATTTTGCTGGAGCATTGTAGAGCCAAATGTGACACTGAGCCACAGAAAGAGTTACCAGAGCAGATGAAGTAGCTTTCAAGATGTGCCTCAAAGAGAAGCAGAGAGGTTTAGACAGAAAATCTTGAGCTTGACAATAAATGCCGTTTATTTGAAACCGTAGAATTGCTTAATTTTTGAGAAATAGGATCTTTTTCAGGATATTGATCTTAGGAAGACAAGAATTTTGTTTCCCCAAAGGGTTGTGAATTTTTTGGAATTCTCTACCACCCTGGTTTGAGGAAGCCCAAGTCTATGTGTATGTTTTAAGGCAGAGATTGATTGATATATTTCTAATTACCAGTGATCTACTGACTGCAGTCATACTGAATGGCAAAGTGGGCTTGAAATGCTGACTGACCGATCATCCCTATGTTTTCTATCGTAAAATCGTTGAAACTTTTTTTGTTAAAATAAAAGTTCAATTCATAATCTGGTGTTTAGATAAAATTCTGTTCTCTGGTGGGAGTAATTCTAAGCAGCATTGTGCTAAATGATCTGTTTTGCACTAACCGCATCTAAAATTGATTTAACATTTGGGATGTATTTTGTATTGTCAGAGAATGTTCATCCATACTGCGTTGTAGAGTTGGATAATCCAGTGCAGAAAGTCTGCAGCTCCGTAATGAGCAGCATTTCCAACCCCTTGTGGGATGAGCAGTTTGTGTTGTGAGTATGGCGCTGTTGTTCATTTTAAACTGGGAATTCTAGCTGGATGCCTTGCTGCTGAATAATTCTGAGAGGATCAAAAATTGTTTTGTGGGAGGTGCCTTTCCTGGCATCCCATCTGGACCGCTGGTTTGTGATGCAGAGTGACCCCAATAGCATGGGTTCAATTCCTGCACCAGCTGAGCCTACCATGAAGGACCCTCCTTCTCAAGCCCTCCCCTCGCCTGAGGCATGATGATCCTCTGGTTAAACCAGTACCAGTCGTGTCCCTCTTAAAGAGCTGCCATATGGTCTGGTCGAACTGTGGCGATTTTACTGATACTTTAGAAAAATTCAACAAGCTTCACGTCATTTTTTGTTTCCTTTTATCTATGGTCTAAGAATTGTTTTTTTTTCAAAAAAAAAAGTAGACAGAAACATTATGGTTTTTTTATTGAACACGATCATGACTTGTCATCTGCTTTGACTCCACTTCCCGTGCACTCTCCATATCTCTCAATTCTGAGAGATTAAAAATCCATGTATCCCAGCCTTTACTGTACTCAATGATGGACTATCCACAACTCCAAGATACAGAATTCCAAAGATCCACTTCCCTTTGAATGAAGGATTTCTGCTCATCTCAGTTCTAAAGAATCACTCACTCTTCCTGTGATCCTGCGTTCTGGAACTCTCAACCTCTTGATCTCGTCCATGTCTGTCCCCTTTAGAGTTTTGTATGTTTCATTGAGATCACTGTTTTTTCAAACTCCAGAAAATGTTAGCCCAGTTTACTCAACCTGTCAGCATAGGACAAACCTCTCATCCAAAAACTAATCTAGTGAATCTTTGTCCTCGAGGCAAGTCTATCCTTCCCTAGATGTGGAAAGAAAGACTTCCGTATTTATCTCACATTTTCTCATCAATGTATGTCTGAAAACACTTTACAGCTGAAGTTCTTTTGAAAGGCAATCACTGTTGTAGTTTGGGGAGTGGAAAAGCTGCAGTATTCCGGGTATGGTCACACAAAAACTCAATAGGAGCAGGAGTTGACCAAACAGCAGATTGAGCCTGCCCCACCATTCAGTATAATGACCTTCTGCTTCAGATCCAGTTTCGTGCCTGCTCCTCAATATCACTTGATTCCTAGAAAGTCGAAATATCTGTCTTATCACATCCTTATAGTGGTCATTGATGAAGCATCCACAGCCCTCTGAAGTGTAGGATTTGAAAGATTCAAAACCCTTTTCAATGCAATGATTTTTCTCCCCTCAGACCCAAGCAATCCTGTTCCTGCTATGAGGCTGTGATCCCATATTTTGAATTCCCTGACCAACAGACAACCTCCTATTGTTCACCCTCCCAAGCCCCTTCAGAGTCTTGCCTGATAGTCTTCTAACTTTGGTGAATACAGGCCCAGTTTACTCTGTCTCTTATGGTAGGACAATCCCTATGTCTCATGATCTAATTTAGCGAACCTTCGCTGTCTTGTATCCAAAGCAATTACATACTTTTCTTAAATGTGAAGACCAAAACAGCATACAGTATTCCAGATGTGATCTTACCAAAACCCTGTACAATTATAGCAAGACTTCTTTATTCCTGTATTCCTCTGGCAATAAAGGTCAACAGGCAATTTGCTTTCCTAATTTCCTACTGTACCCAAGTGTTCTTTTGAATGAAGACACCCAAGTTTCTCCACACCTTAACGTTTGAGGTCTTATGTAACAATAAACACAGATTACCAAAATGACTGATTTTCGCATTTCCTCATTCTCCACTTCTTACCTTGTTCCCCACTCACTGAATCAATTTATGTTTCATTGCAATCTCTTTGTGGTCTTGGAGTCTCCCTGGGCATTTGACCTGCTTAGAATGCCCGTAGTCTTGTATGTGGGTGCAATCAAGTATGACTTATATTTTATTTATTTCTGTTTTGTTTTCTGAGTACATTGGCATACATTCATTCTGTACAGTATTCAAATTTCCATGTGTGGTCGTTTGAATGAGCCAAGTTACCTCAAAAGCTAGTGGATGAACTGAGATTGACTTGAGAGATAGCAATCTTGTGGTGAAGTACAGGTCGCGTTGATAACCCTTTTCGTTCAGGTAACTTATGTACCTCTTATCTCACCACCACCACCACCTTTGAGAAGATGGCTTGAACTGGGCAAAGTAAAAATTAGGCCCATGAATCCACCCCTGTAAGGGTTTGAGAATTTAGTGCCTGGGAATATCTTTGTGACTTTGATCTGGTGTTGGACCCGGTGAATGTTTAAGCACAGAAGGATGCCACAGTCAGCCAGAGCCTATGCTGTTCCTTTGATAGAGCTTTTGAGTAGGTTCCATTCCCAGATTCTTCCCATATCACTTCCAACTTTTTCTTCCAAGACTCTCTTGTTTTTTAGTGACAATTTTCTTCTGAATGCTTTTGCTTACTTTGCTGAGAAGTGACTGACAACAGAACCAAAACGCGTTGCTCATGTCTGTGGGTTGAGTTGCACCACATTGCATGAAACAGCATGTCATTGTCTTCAAGTTAGAACACACTTTGCAAAGATTTTACAGCCATTTCCTTGTACTCTAGTAATCCACAGTTAATCTAAAGCTGCAGTCAGTTTTGGTTTTGAACATTTTCAAGTTTCTTTTTTTTTAAAAGAAATGTCAATTTTCCTTCTGCTGTTCGCAGGGAGAGTTTCTGGTGTTTGATCAGGCATATACATTCTGGTTTTGTTACATGTCGGGGAAAGTGAAGTGGCAGAGGGGGAAGACTCCGCCATTTAAGTTTTAATGTTAGTCCATCCATCTCTCAAGTTATAAAGGCGGTTGTGTTGTGTGTATTTAAATGATATATAATGCTGACTGATGTCTAAACAAGAATCTTGATGCAGAAACACAATCTCATCCGATTTTCCCCCCCCCCCCCCCAAAAAGTTGGCTTTGCATTATGTGGCAACTACCAAATAAAAACCTCAAACCTGTCCACTTTGTTTTAATGGAAACCAACTAGATTAGATGCCCTACAGTGTGGAAACAGGCCCTTTGGCCCAACCAGTTCACGCTGACCCTCCGAAGAGTAACCCACCCAGACCCATTTCCCTCTGACTAATGCACTTAACACAAGGGCAGTTTAGAATGGCCAATTCACCTGAACTGCACATCTTTGGACTGTGGGAGGAAACTGGAGCACCTGGAGGAAATCCACTCAGACATCCAGCTTGAAGAAGGCAAATTAGTTAATCCACATTTTGTAATGTGGATGTATGCCTCAGAATTAACCATTGGATTAAATTCATAGAATCCTTAGTGTGGAAGCAGGCCATTTGACCCACTGAGTCCATACCAACCCTCCGAAGAGCATCCAACCAGATGGACCTCTCCAACCTATCCCTATAACCCTGCATTTCCATGGCCATCCACTTAGCCTGCGTATCTTAAGAATGTGGAAGGAAACAGAAGCATCCAGAGGAAACCCACACAGATCACTGGGACACTGTGCAGATTCTACCCACAGGTGACTGTGTGTGGAGTTGAACCCCGGGTCCCTGGTGCTGTGAGGAATGAGTGCTAACCACTGAGCCACCGTGCCACCACATATTTAAACTAGATCTGTCTGGTTATGGGGTTTAGGGAGGTGAAGAGGCAGTTTAAGGAAATAAACTCCAGTTCAGCTGAAGGCCAACCAAAGTAGTACTTACAAAATTTTGGAGATGGGGGAAGGTGCAGAGGGTTACAGAGCAGGAGGAGATTGAGTAAGAAAATGTGAATGCACTTCATTGACCATGGTAAGAACAGCATTTTAAAAGTGTTTCAGAAGCTTGGGTATGGTAGCTGATTAGATCCTTTGTTTTTCTACCCGACAGTGAATTGAGTGCCAAGTCCAAGAAACTTCACCTGCAGATATTGGAGGATGGAAAACCCTCAGAGAGTGCGTAGCTGACATCATCGTTAGAGTTGTGCCGAGCAATTATTTCTGTAATTGAACATTCATCATCATGTGAGATTGTGCTGTGATGCATGAAATCATTTTACTTTATCTAGGTTATGTCTTTAAGATCAGTTTCTTGCATTTTACTGGAGAGAATAAACCTCCAGACTTTGTTTCAGTCAAAAAAAAAATCAGTGTTTTCATAGGTACACGAGCGGAAGATTCAACCCCTTGAGCCTGCTCTGTGTTATCTGCACTTCAAATCCATTCAGTTCCTTTGCTTCATATCCCTTGATCTTAACAAACCAAAACTGAGTCCTATAGAATTATATTACATTGATCCAGCAACTACAGCCAGCAGAATGAGGAGGCGTTCCAGATTTCCTCTACCTGTATCTTTCTCTCTATCTTTTCAATTAATTATATCATTTTAAAGATCTTGGTTAGATTACCTGTCACCCTCTGACTGTAAAATGGAGTCAAAACCAAATTGATACAACGCGATTCTCATAACTTGACATTTTAAGTCTTGCTATTTGGTATACCGTAAATTATCCGAAGGAAATGTGCACAGTATTCCAGGTGGGGTCTGACCAACACTCTGCTGGTTTGAAGCATCTTTCCTTCAATCCACTTTTTCTTGAGACGTGGGGCCAACCTTCCTCAAGTCTTTTGGATTTTTTTGTACCTGCTTTTTAACAATCTGCACACAAACATTTCAAAGCCCTCGTTCCTCCTCTTTGTATTTCTCTGATCCAAAGTGACCGAACGTAAAATAGCCCAGTTTCAATTCCATCCACCATAGCTTTGTGCACCTGAGGGGTCATTTAGCTCAATTTAGCAGGAGCACTGGTTCAATTCTTATCCTGACCAAGAGCACAAGGAAGGTCCCACCTTCTCTCCTGAGCTGTGGTGAACCTCTGGTCACCTGTCTGTGATGAGACCAGCATATGGAAACTTTAAGTTTTTTCCTTTTCGCACTGATGCAATCTGTACTGCTGATTTGTCAAAACTTCTTATTTCATCCTCTGGATTCTGACGAAAGGTCACCAGACCCAAAACGTCAACTTTAATTTCTCTTCACAGATGCTGCCAGACCTGCTGAGCCTTTCCAACAACTTCTGTTTTTGCTTCTTGTTTTACTTTTGTCATTGCAATTCCAAACAATATAAATTCAAGTGAAAAGCTAACGTTTGTGAGGAACCTAGTCATTTGTTCACTCATGGTCTATGGTAGAGGAATTGCCAGGGAGCATGCACCCATTAATGATAAGCCTGGTAGTTGACTACCAGAGTTTAAATTTTAAACTGGTTGACTATTAATCAGGGCATTACCCTGCGAAATGAACCAGTAGGTGGCTGTAATTTATTTAGTTGAATTTGAACAGGTGCAGTGCGTGTACATTTTTTTGTCTGTCTGCAAAGAGCAGAGTCCTGTTTCTTTGTGCTTAGTACATGCAAGTGTGTCACACCTGAATGGTAATTCTAAATTAAAAACCGAAAGAAATGCGGATGCTGTAATTCAGAAACCAGGTGGTTTCAATTCGACAATTCTAAATTGGTTGTCAGTGCAAATCTTCACGCATACGAACTTAGCCAACAAAGGTTTTTTCCAGTTGGGGGAATCACATCTGATGTTGGACACTGTTGTGAGTTTGTCATGGCTGAGCTAGTTGGGTACGCTCATACCTTGTTGTGAACAGCTAAAGGGATACTCTTCCCAGTCCAATAAGATTGGGACATGTGGCTTATATAGCTGGCATCATGCCAGTGCTGACAGTCGTATACCACATTACTTATTTTTGTCATTGCATGAGTTTTTGGGTTCAACAGCAGCAGCATGTTTGTGATGAGCAACACTCATGTTGCTACTGCATTGGATTAGTGTGAAACAGCGACTTAAACTGTTGCTTAAACTTTTGAGATAATCTGAGATAGACTGGACTCTTAGGTCAGCACCTTAGGACCTTGAGTGTGCACAATATTCAGAAGGAAATAACCTGATTGGGATCGTCATTATCTCACAGGACAACTTTGTGTCCTACTTCAGCATCAAGTTTGTGAGGTGCACAAATGGCTTGGTTGAGGTTGCCAAAAAGGCCAATTTTCTAGCGTGTAGAACTGCAGGAATCCAAATATGTACACTTAGCAGTGAAGATACGTTTGCGGTAGACAATAGCTGAGAATCCTTGTCCAGTTTCTATCTGACACAGAAGTGAGAAATAGACATGTGGCAGCAGTATTGATTTACCAATGTAATGCCAAGTATGGAAGCTGAGCATCCCAAAGTCTGGCTGATTTGTATCCAACAAATTTCCCTTTGAAGTGTTGTCACGACTTGAAACGTTAACTTGCTTTCCCTCTAGATGTTGCCTGACCCGCTGTAATCTCCAGTTTTCAGTACAGATTCCAGCATCTACAGTAATTTACTCCACCATTTCCCTTCAGCTATTTGCAGCAAGCAAGGTACTGGGTATACCCAAACAGCTCACCCTTGGAAAGCTCTCATTTAGATATGATTGTCCACTTGCACAACATTTTCTGGGTATGTTAAATGTGTGAAGAATTACACTGCCAACTGATTTGGTATTGTCAGTTGGGCTTGCAGTATGGTGCACTGTGTATATATGCATTTAGGACACAGGCCCTGTTCCTTATAGACAGACTGAACATGTACACACTGCACTTGGATCGACTCCACAAGGTAGGTGACAGCCATTCACCAGTTCATTTCTCAGGTCAGTGTCTTGAGAAATCAGAAACACCAGCCTAGTTTAAAGTCTGATTGTTTGGATATTATATGTGTCAAGGGAAATGAAGCGAAAATGGGAATCACGATGATGAGATGGAGGATCAGCCATGAACCTATTGAATGGTGGAGCAGGCTAAAAGGCCAAATGACCTACTCCAGATCCTAGTTTTTGTTATTCCAAACAAAGCCTGGCAGTTAGATATCAAACGAGATTAATGGGTTCATTCTCCATGGCAATATCTCTACCAATTAGAGACCACTTGCTAACCAAACAGAACTGACCTTTTGTGCAATATAGACTTTGGTTTTCCCCTTCAGCTGGTATTCTTACAGATTCTCCTGTTGAGAGCGAAATGAGAAACTTTGACAAAATATGTCCAAATTATTATTTATTTAATCAGGCAATGTCCCTTTTATACATTCCTGATCTTGAATTTGCAGCTTACTGCACTTTCTAACATGGTATCACCTTAATCTTGCATGTCTGAAATAGCAATGTTCACCCAGGTATTTGTATGAAATAAAAATTGAAACTGCTAAAAATTTACTGGCAGATCACTTGTTCTAATGCAACCTGAATAGTCGACTTTGTTCTCTGTATTCTGAAGCATTTTATTTGTATTTTCTTCTTTACTTCTCACAGTAGATGCAGTCCTTGGCGAGGTGACAGTACCCATAGACCTGTTCAAGAAACAGCCCAGTGGGAGGCAGAGCTTTCATCTCGGGACCATGCAGAATGGGAACAGTTCAGGATCCATCACAGCTGAGGTGGTAACTCGCACTGACCTTCCTTTCATTTTTGATCAGTGGCGCTTTTTTTTCACGAGAGAGAATTTTCTGATTTCTTTTTTTTAAATTGACTACCTTTATTTTTAGCTCTCTTGGGATTGTAACTGAATCAAATAATAGTGGCTGGAGTTTAATAAACATGCATTGGGTGGTATAAGACCTCGATCTGAAGCAAAGTTACCTTTCAAAGCAATTGCACCCATAATTGCACTAATTGAATTATAGAACATTACAGTGCAGTACAGGCCCTTCGGCCCTCGATCTTGCGCCGCCCTGTCATACTAATCTGAAGCCCATCCCACCTACACTATTCCATGTACATCCATTTGCCTGTCCAATGACGATTTAAATGCACTTAAACATGGCAAATCTACTACCGTTACAGGCAAAGCATTCCATACCCTTACTACTCTGAGTAAAGAAACTACCTCTGACATCTGTCTTATACCTATCTCCCCTCACTTTAAAGTTGTGTCCCCTCGTGTTTGCCGTTCCCATACTTGGAAAAAGGCTCTCCCTGTCCACCCTATCTAACCCTCTGATTATTGTGTATGCCTCTATTAAGTCATCTCTCAACCTTCTCTGTAACGAGAACAGCCTCAAGGCCCTCAGCCTTTCCTCGTAAGACATTCCTTCTATACCAGGCAACATTCTAGTAAATCTCCTCTGCACACTTTCCAAAGCTTCCACATCCTTCTTATAATGCGGTGACCAGAACTGTACATAATACTCCAAGTGTGGCCGTACCAGAGCTTTGTACAGCTGCAGCATAACCTGGTTCCGGAACTCGATACCTCTATTAATAAAGGCCAAAACACTATGCCGCCTTAACGACCCTGTCAATCTGGGTGGCAACTTTCAGGGATCTGTGTACATGGACATCGAGATCTCTCTGCTCATCTGCACTCCCAAGAATCCTACCATTAGCCCAGTACTTTGCATTCCAATTACTCCGGCCAAAGTGTATCACCTCACACTTGTCCACATTAAACTCCATTTGCCACCTCTTAGCCCAGCCCTGCATCCTATCTGTCTCTCTGCAACCTACTACATCCTTCGCCACTATCCACAACTCCACTGACCTTAGTGTCATCCGCAAATTTACTAACCCACCCTTAAGCCCTCATCCAGGTCATTTATAAAAATGACGAACAGCGGTGGACCCAACACCGACACTTGCGGTACGCTGCTAGTAACTGGACACCAAGTTGAACATATTCCATCAACTATACAACCCTCTGTTTTCTTTCAGCAAGCCAATTACTGATCCAAACTGCTATGTCTCCCACAATCCCATCCCTCCGCCTTTTGTATAATAGCCTACTGTGGGGAACCTTATCAAACGCTTGGCTGAATTATGTATGAAATTGAGTAGCCATCTCCTGCACAATAAAATATCTCTGTGCTTGAGATGGGGATGTTAATGTTAGAGATGGGATATTTCGAAACAGCTAGGTTTGGTATGATTTTCTTGGTTCATGGTAAGTTCTATCTATTCTGCCTTGACCTCAAACAAAGTGACTTCTATCTACATGTCTTCCATTCCAATTTCAATGTTGGCAGCCTCTTTCGGCTTCACCACTATTTTCATTTCATTTGTCTGTGTGTGATTTTAAGTCTGCTGTAACACTGTCCTCTCCTGCATGCTGATTTCCAATTCCAATTCACAAGGCAAGAAGAGAAAGAAATTGGACAAACACCAGAAGCCTGCGTTCAGGCCAATATGGGCAAGGGACACGCAACTGTGGGAGGGGAAATCATCCCTAATTTCTGTGTTTTAGTGCTTATCTTGAAACTTGCTAAGAAGTAAAAATGAGCTGTTGTGTTTGAAGACTGAGTGGATCAATCATCCCCTGTCTTCCAGTACAATACAGTCCTCCAGTTTGGATGTGTCGAAGACAGACAGTTGTTGGGTATTCACTGCTGATTTTTCTTACTCTAATAAAGTACTTCATCTCCATGATGTTCTCCTCGTTCTCTGTTACAATCACAGTGTATTGCAACTTTTTTTTTCTTATGAATCTTTTTCCCTGTCTTCAACATTGGGAACCCTTTACCTCCCTTTAAACTTTGCCTGCTCCAATTTATTTTGAGTCGAATATTTGAAAATGCTTAGTGTTTTGTCAGTGTGTTTGTGATTTCTACTCTTCTGTTTTTGAAGTATGGGGACTTTGTTCTGTAACCTAGATTCTCAGTATTCGCTAGTCTCCTTGGGGGGGCGGGGGGGGAGGAAACTGCCATCGTTACCTGGTCTGGCCTATGCTGAGAGTCTGGAGTCACATAATGTGGTCGACTCATAACTGCCCTCTGGGCAATTTGGAAAAAAAAATCCCCTCCGATTGCGACCCTCCTTATGCCAAACAGGCAGATGCAAGTTCATTCACTTGTTCAGCATGTGGAACTCTAGTTGCCGTGGGATTTCAATACCTTGCCCTGATGACGTGTTAGCACCTCCCTAATTTATTAATCAGCCCTACTGTTATAATTCAAATATCTCTCTTGTGGCATTCCTCTGGCTTTGCCTGCTTGCTCGTGGTCCTAAACAGCTCGTCGTCTTTTTGTTTTTTAGGAAGTGAATTTGAATAGACTAATGGTAATGTAACGGTGGGTAGTTTTTCTTTTATTTTAACCACTTTTTCTTTTCCTCCCCTAGTCAGATTGTCCCTTGGGTTCCACAGTTCATGGTTACTTCTACCAGGACAGACAACTATGCATCTGGAGGTTAGGAGAGTGGGATATAGGTAGGAATGAAGTAGCATTGCATCTAGGTTCTGTTCTCCAGTGTCCACGTGAACACACTCAGTAGTGGTCGATGGCTTTTTCCCTTCAATCTGTTTTGACCTGTTGTCATTGTAGCACCTCCATTGCCTTTCTGACTGAGATTCAAGTAAAAGATCAGGTCAGGATAAATCTGAGACTTTCTGATCAGTAAGGGTTAACTACCTCTTTGAATATTATTGACCTTGTGGGAAAAACCAGTTCAGGTTTGGCATTTCCAAGGGACTGTTGGTGAGACACCTTGCCTGCCCTGAGTGTGTTTGAAAGCTGAAAGAAAAACCTTTTGGAAAAGGCAACATTTTGCAAGGATGAATCTCCCTCCCTTCTGTTTGTGTCCAAATTTGGAGATGCAAAGGTGGTGAAATGTGATGATGGGCTTGGGTCTTTAACAATCCTGATTTTGTGGATTGCAGTTCTGTTACATGGAACCACATGAAGTTAAGTGCCGGCAATCTCCTTCAATGGTTTCAGCAAAGAAAGTGGAAAAGGATCGAACAATCATGCCTTGTGGTACAGTTGTTACTACAGTAACTGCTGTTAAGACCAAGCCTCGAGCAGATGGGAAGCCTTGTGGAACTCCAACAGGTAATAAAAGCTGACTGAAGTAGCTGTTTGCCTCCCAGCTCTAGTTGTTTAATATAGAGTCATACACCATAGAAAGAGACCCTTCAGTCCAGCTCATCCATGCCATCCAGACATCCCAATCTGACCTTGTCTCATTTGCCAGCATTTGGCCCAAAACCCTTCCAAACCCTTCCTGTTCATATACCCATCCAGATGCCTTTTAAATGTTGTAATTGTGCCAGCCTCCACCACTTCTGGCTGCGCATTCCATACACACATCACCTTCTTCGTGAAAATGTTGCCCTCAGGTCCTTTTTTTTCCCGGTCACCTGAAGCTTATGCCCTCCAGTCTGACACTCCCCTGCCCTTAGGAAAAGATCTTGGCTATTCACCATATTCGTGCCCCTTGTGATTTTATAAACTTGTATGAGTCCATATATCATCTTGTAATTCTTTCAGAAAGATACTGGAGCTGGAAAGGTTAAATTAAGATGACAATTATAACTAGTGGAGTAACTAGTGCTGGGGCCACAATTATTTATAATTTAATGACTTGGTTGAGGAAAGGGAATGTACTGTCACCATGTTTGTGGATGACATGCAGTTTGCAGAGGGATATGGGTAGGTTAAGTGGGTAAACGAGATCATGGCAAATGGAATATAATGTGGGAAAATGGGAGGTTATGCACTTGGCTAGTCAAAGGGAGGAGCCGAAATTTATCTGAATGGAGAAATGTTATAGAACAGAAGGATTTGGGAGTCCTCATGTATGAATCACAAAATGCTAGCGTCGGAGTTCATCGGGGGAAGGCAAATGGAATGTTGGCATTTATTTGAAAGGGAGTGGAATAAAAAAAGTCGGGCGATTTTGCTAAAACTATACAAGGCACGATCAGACCATGGCTGGAATTCTGTGAACAGCTTTGGGCCCCTTTTTCTAAGGAAAGGTATATTGGCATTGGAGGCAGTCCAGAAAGGTTCACTAGGGCTGATACTAGTACATCCCTTAAGACCAGCAGATGTAATTGCTGACTCTTAAAAATCAAAGGGGAGCTTTTATTTTTGTTGGTAGTGGACTTTGCCATACACACAGACACTTTATATATACACTATCTGACTTTTGTTTAAACATGTATAGCACCTCTTAGCAAATGTACAAACTAAGTCACCCTACCTTGCATAAAGCTGCTAAAAAACAGTGAGATATAGGTTCGTTGTTCCCAACCTTTCCTTTGCTACATGTTCTGGGCCCAGTACCAGCTGTATCTTTGCAGAGAGGAGATCATTATTCTGACTCCTGCTGGCTGTGTATTGTAAATCCTTAATTCTTTACATCTGGAACAATCTTAAGTCTGAATTGTTTAAAATTTGAGTGTGCACCTAGAATGTGGAGGTTGTAATTGAGGAGAGACCTTCTGAAAAAGAATGTTCACATTCATCTGTTTGCAGAATTCTGAAGATAAATAAATTACTGAGAAGGTAAGTGCTGATTTGATACTAATAAGGATATTAAAGGATGGAAGTTGTTGATGGGCAAGTGAAGTTGATGCAGTGATCTTATTGAACAGCAGAAAAGGTTCGAGAGATTGAATGACCCCCTAGTTCGTATTTATGTTTGTGGTGTTACCTCAGCTGAGGTTTCATAGAAAAAACAATAACAATTCCAAGATATTTTAGCATTGGCAATTATTCAGTCCTTTTTTGAAAGCTATAGTATTGTGTGTTCGCTCTCTCGCTCGAAACAAGGCCTTTTTCAATAGGAGTCCAGGAGTCAGAGCCAATAACAATCATCCTAATATTTATTTCTTCATTTAAATTGCAGACTCCCCTATAAAGGCCTCTACAGAAATGAAAGAAGCTGATGAAGAGTCCTTGACTCTCGGAAACTCTGAACAGGGAGCACCAGTTAGCAAAGTCTTGTCATCATCTGATACAGGTACTAATCGTCTGCTGGGTTTTCCTCTGATTGTTTTACAGTGATACGTGCACCTGTACCAGGTATCTCTGACTACTTTCATAAAATCTGAATACTGGGACAGATTTATCTTTTGACTTTGGGTACATGGCGATGACATCCATTACTGTTCCTCAACTTGTTTAGCAATGTGCTTCAAACTTGACAATTCGGAATCCAGTGGCATTGCTGTCTGTAATTACCAATTCTTTTGATGAGAAGCAGATTTGTTCTGCTGTTCAACTTTGTCTTATTGATCTGGGTTCAGAAATTCTGTTGCATATGTTCTGGGGTCACTGTACATCCTGCACCAGCAAAATTCTTGTAAGGATATGAAGGCCCAACTTGGTATAGGACTCTGAGAAGAACTGTTCTGGAGCACAACTTTGCAGAAATTATGCTGGACTTGTATACAGCTAGTGCTTCCTTGCCTTGATAGACCACACTTGCAGTGCAATGACCAGTACTGGTTTCCACACTCCATGGACATAAACGCACTGTGAAACAAATGTAAAGGAATGATACGAGTAGTGAGAGGTTATACCTGTCAGAAAAGAATGAACAGAATAGGGCTGTGAAGACAGCACTAAACAACAACTTAACAGATGCCTTGAAGATTTATGAAAGGGTTTGATGTGGCAAGTTTCCATTTGTAAAGAAATCCAGAACCAAAACAATTTGTACAAGATAATCACTTTATAAATCCAGTAAAGGAATTTGGGAGAAATTTCTTATCCTGTAATTGGTTGGAAAGTGGAACTCTCTGCAATGAGGAGCAGTTGAGGCAAATGAGCTTAAGAAGCAGCTGGATAAGCACAGTGGAGAGCATTGTGGAGATAGGATCAGATGAATAGAAGGGTGAGGGGATCTTTATGAAAAAATAAAATCCTGCACACAACGTGCTGTTTGTTTGTTAAATACAATGAATTCCAAATAGATTTCAAATGTTAATATTCCTCATTTTACCTGTGGGGAGGGAATAAAACCAGAGAGAAGGTTTCTCCCTCCTTGCTAAGTTTAGTTTGCATTTCTAGTATCTACAACAGAGTGGCATTGATTAAAACATTGGGATTAAATTACAGCCACAGCTGGATATGGGCATGAACTACATGCTCCCCTTTTGGCATTCAAAATGTACTCTGCTTTTTAAAAAGGAGTTTATTTTTGAAGCCAGTCATATCCAGCACAGTTTCCACTCCCCTGTTGTGTTTCTTTATCTCATTCTCATTGCTCATATCTATTTTCTTTGCACTTGTGAGCTCATTACTGCAACATGTACTTACCAACTGCTGTGCTTTTATTGTCACAGGAAGTGCAAAGCCTGTGCTTTTGGCAATGGTTGACCTATTAAGCCTTGACTGTCCAGTATCCTCCAATTTACTTTGAGTAGCCATAGTAACCAAACAAACTAGTTTCTATACGCACACACCGATATCTATCCTCCGCTCCCACCCTGGTTCAGTAATTATGGTTTCAAATGCTGAAAGACACCATCTCGCAAATGAGTGCAGAGTCAGAGAAGATTGTAAACTCATAACTACTGGTTTGGGTTTGGATCTGGCTTGAGGTAGCTTATTTGTCCCTCTGTCAGAAAGTCATGGGCTCCATTCCTTTTGAGGTTTAAACAGAAGAATCAGGCTGACATCCTGCTGTAGTGTGGAGGGAATGTTGCACAGCCTGATGTGTCGTCTTTCAGATGAAACTTGAGCCCCTGCCTGCTCCCTGTTGGCTTGGCCATCAAAGCTCCTGTGGAGCTTTCTTCGTCATCTGTGAAGAAGAACAAGAATATTGTGCCCTGTCAATACTTATGTCTGGTCATATGTTTACCTGCTGTTTGGGAAAACTTGCTGTGTGCCTATCAGCTGCTGCATTTTCTCCATAGTATTACATTTCAAATATATTTCAGAAGTAGCTGTGAAACACTTAGGAGATTGACTGACTTTTTTTTAGGAGAAAGTGAGGACTGGAGATCAGAGCTGAAACTGTGTTGCTGGAAAAACGCAGCAGGTCAGGCAACATCAAAGAAGCAGGAGAATCGACGTTTCGGACATAAGCCCTTCTTCAGGAATAACTTTTTTTTAGTTCATTAATGGGATGTGGTCATTCCCGGCTAGGTCAGCCATTTAGTGCCCATTCTTAATTGCTCTGAAGAAGATGCTGGTGAGTTGCTTTCATGAACCAGTGTAGTCTTTGACAGTATGGGAGTTCCAGGAGTTTGACCCAGTGACAGTGAAGGGAGATGAAGGTATTTCGAAGTCAGGATGTGAGTGGAGGGGAATGTGCAAATTGTTCCCATGTATCTGTTGTCTTTCTCCTTCTAGGTGTTGGAGCTCATGGGTTTGGAAGCTGCTGACAAAGAATCCTTGGAGTGTTAATGTGTCTTGTATTGTGCATCTGGATAGAAGGTAGTGGATGTGGTGCCAGTTACGCAGGCTGCTTGGTTCTGGATGGTGCTAAGCTTTTTGAATGTTATTGAAATTCGGTTCAACCAGGCAAATGGGGAGTATTCCATCACACTCCTGATTTGTGCCTTGTCAATAATGAGCAAGCTTTGGAGGTTAGAAGGTAAATTACTCACTGCAGAATTCCCAGCCCCTGATCTGACATGGTAACTTCATTTTATTTATATGGCTAGTTCAGTCCAGTGCCTGGTCAATAATAAGCTGCAGGATGTCAATAGTGGGGGATTCAGCAAGTGTAATGCAACTGAATGTCAAAGGGTAATCGTTAGATTCTATATTGTTGGAAACTACCATTGACAGGAACTTGTGTGATGTGTAGTTAACATTTATCACCCCAAGCCTATTTTATTCAGGTGCTATTGCATGTGGGCACAGACTACTTCGGGATTGAAATATTCACAAATGATGCTGAGCATTTTGTGTAATCATCAGCCGCTTCTCTTGTTACGATGGCACAGCTGAAGCTGATTGGGTTGAGGATGTGACCCTGAGGAACAGTTACAACATTCAAAAGGCATTTGGACAGATACACAAATAGGAAAGGTTTAGAGGGATGCGGGCCAAACACAGGCAAGTGGGACAAGTTTAGATTGGGAAGCGGAGTTGGCATGGGCAGGTTGGATTGAATAGTCAGTCTGTTTCCAGGTTATGATTTGGAGATGCCGGTGTTGGACTGGGGTGTACAAAGTTAAAAATCTCACAACACCAGGTTATAGTCCAATAGGTTTAATTGGAAACACACTAGCTTTCGGAGCGACAATCACCTTATGAAGGAGCGTCGCTCTGAAAGCTAGTGTGCTTCCAATTAAACCTGTTGGACTATAACCTGGTGTTGTGATTTTTAACTCTGTTTCCATGTTGTATGACTCTGACTCTTAACATCTGCATGAGGCTCAGATGATTGATTTAACATCTTCCTTTGTGCTAGGTATAATTGACCAGCATAGAGTTTTAATCTGCCCCAATCAATTTTCCTAGGACTCCTTGACATCAAATACTTGATCAAATGTTGCTTCGTGTCAAGGCAGTCGTTCTCACCTTGCTTCTGGAATTCAGCTCTTGTGTCCATGTTTGGTGAGAGGTCAGAAACCTGAATGAGCAGGTTATTCCTTTTGCATTGCTGCTTGATAACACACATCCCTGCTCCCCACTTCTGTCATGGTGCTGTAAATGCAAGTCTGTCGTTCTTTTTCAATTGACAACAATTACATTCATTCTACTGTTTCTCCATGTGTTTCTTCATGGACTACAGCAGTCTACTGTATTTATGAACTTGGCAGAATGCTTCAGTAATTTGGAAAATTCAGTTCGCGAGACAGATTTGAAGAGACAACTTTCGAGGGAGGCCCTGGTCTTTCTCCCTTGGTAAGGTGTTTGACAACTTTTTTTTTGTTAAGGAAGGAGTTTTTTTTCTACTTTTTCCCCATGATTCACAAGTCTTGCTGATCTGACCCCAATCTGATATGCCAACACTTGAGAATTCTACAATGAAGTGCCTGACTGTGTATTAAAATTGAATGTAATTAAAAATAAAGTAAACTTGCCAAAGTCCCTAAGGGCCATAGGATTGCTTTCTCATTCGAGATGTGATTGGTGGTGATTTAACGTGAGGGTCACCATGCCTCGGGCAAGGGGAGAGGTTGAGAAGGAGGGTTTTTCATAGCAAACTCAGCTAGTGTGGGAATTGAACCCATGCTATTGTCATCACACTGCATCGCAAACCAGCCATCAAGTCAACTGAGCTAACCAATTCACTGAGTTGTTTGTCACCATCAGCCTGTTCTTGAATAAAGACAAGTTTGTCTTTATTCTAATATTTTAAAAAAATTCTAGTTCAGTAGGAAATTGAGGGATACTGCACAACGATAGTTTGGTTTTGAGCATAGTGTCATAGGAAGGAACAAACCAGTTGAGAGTATTCTTTTTGGGTTAACTTGGATTCAGCTGTTAATGTATGCAAGGTAGTTTCCTTCTTGTCGGATGGTCTCGTTGCCTTAATCAGTGTTAAGGGGTGTTCTCGGCATTGATTTCAGTCTTAAATTCTTGTAGAGCTGCTGCAGTTGAGTGGCACAGACCCGGTGGCTGAAGCTGCAATCCGACAGCTAACAGAATCGGCGAAGCACACGCTGAAGTCTCCCGTCAGGAGAAGTACAATGGTAATTTCGGGTGTCACAAAGGTAAGTTCGTTATCATGTCAGAGATCATCTTTCTCTCTGTCTTAATCATCCTCCTCCCTTTCTCAAACCAGAACATCTACATTTGGCAAATTTTTGATTGTTAGGGTCGTTATGATTGGAAAGAGGGTGAAGCTATTAAGTGGAATATAATGCCGGATAGATAACTGCTCTCCTGATTTTGAGCGAGGAAGGGTTTTCTCTAATCATGTTGTTTATTTTTCCTGTTTGGTTGGGAATTAACTTTAATGGTGTTGAAGGCACAATGTGGGAGTAACATTGGACTTCTGTTTCTTATTTCCCTTTTAGTTCAGAAGTGCAAAATATTAAAAGATTCCAGCTTCTTAGCTTTATAATAAATACTGGTAAAAGCACTGTTGGGGCACAACCAAAATGGTGTATCTGTACAGTTTGTTTATTTTTGGGATGGGGACAGTGACTGTATTTCTTGTCCATCCCTAGTTGCCATAAGAAGCTGGTAGTAGGGGCTTTTGTGGCATAGGAAGTAGCGTCATATCAGTACCTTTGAACCAGGAAGCCAGGGTTCAAGACCCACCTACTCCAGAGGTGTAACTAACCACTGCCAATTGTCATAAAAACCCAGCTGATTCACTAATGTGAAAACTGTCATCCTTACCTGGTCTTAGACAACTGCCAGATACAAGGTAGACAAGCAGGAGCCTGGGGGAGCACAGCAAGCCGGGCAGCATCAGGAGGTGAAGTCAACACTTTGGGTGTAACCTTTCTTCAGGCCTCCCGATGGGCTGAGAGCCAAAGTAACCTCTAAGTCTCACCACAGTCCTGAAGAAGGGTTACACCTGAAACGTCATCTTCACCTCCTCCTGATCCAGCCTGGCTTGCTGTGTTCTCTAACCTCCTGCTGTCGTCCTTACCTGGTCTGGCCTACATGTGACTCCAGATCCAAGGTAACGTGGCTGACTCCTAACAGGCAATAAATGCCTACATCTTATGAATCAAAAAAAAGAGCTGGTAGTGATCATCTTGAGTTGCTGGGGTCCTTGTGACGATGGTGCTCGCACAATGGTATGTTTCCTGGATATTGGTGCAACAGTTGGTTTACGTTCAAATCAAAACGGGGTGAGACTTGGTGATGACTTCAGCGCTCTCAGCCTGTTGGGAAACTTTCATATGCAAATTGGATTCTTGGTGCTCAATTAGTCAGCTTTCCCACATGTGTTGAAATAATTTGTGCTTCACCAAGTTCTGTCTCAACCTCCTTAAAATGTCCATCTGACTTTTCTCCGATTTCATGAGGGATGTTTTCTCTTGATCCACCCTTGGTTCATTAAGTGGCGCAGGGGAGGAAGAACTTGAAAATTTCTCATACGTGGGTTGGACAACATTGAGTATTCAGTTCAAATTTGGGACTTTAACTTTTAAAATGCTTGACTTAGCTGCAAGCAATTAATAATCTGACGACATTATTTCCCATCTTGCCCTCCCAGTCTCCCTTAGTCATCGATGATGAAATGACCCTGTCGGCTGATTACGCAGCTGCCATGGATGCGTCCTTGAGGCAAGAACCTCAGCCTCTCGCTTCCTCTGACTGCATCTCTGGGCTTCCCTCGGAACGGACATTAACTCGCAGCTTACCCTTGGCTGAGCTTTGTGCTGCAGAGGGAACTTCAGCGATGGCACCCACAAATCAAGTGGAGCAGGAAGTCAGTCAGTGGAACGATGGCTCTCAGGAAGACCTGGATTTTGAACAGCGGTCCAATCTTTCCATGGCTGGCTCAGAAACAGGAACTATGAAAAAATCTAGAGGTAAATGTTCTGCTTGAGTTCCAAAATCGGGGATTATTTTGAAAAAGCTTTTTAATAGAGAAGTGACAAGCTATCACCTCAATGCATCGGATTCTCTTCATTCGTTGTTATGTTGCAGTAGTATATCATTGATAATCATAGACTTCTTCACACCCCTCTCCGTTCTCCCGCCAAAAAAAAGTTTTTAAAAATCTCACACTGCCAGAGATACTCAGCAGATCGTGCAAATCCATGAAGGGAGAAACTACGTGATGTTTCAGACCATGATCTTTCATCAGAACTTTGTCCAGTAGAGGACATAACATTGTCAAGGTGGGCATTTCTAGGAGACGCCGCAGTGAATTAAACACTAATGTTGTACTATAATCCAAACGCAACATACTATGTATTTCACTTCCTTCACTGGCCTCTGCCCCAAGTCTAGAGTGACACTAGGGGTTAGGTTAGATTAGATTAGATTACTTAGTGTGGAAACAGGCCTTTCGGCCCAACAAATCCACACTGACCCGCCAAAGCCTAACCCACCCAGACCCATTCCCCTACACCTAACACTATGGGCAATTTAGCATGGCCAATTTACCTAACCTGCACATTTTTTTGGATTGTGGGAGGAAACCGGAGCACCTGGAGGAAACCCACGGGAGAATGTGCAAACTCCACACAGAAAGTCTCTGGCGCTGTGAGGCAGCAGTGCTAACCACTGTGCCACCGTGCTGCCCACAAGTTAGGTTAAGGGAGGCAAAGAATCAGAGTCACAGAATCCATAGTGTGGAAGCAGGCCTTTTGGCCCATCAAGTCTGTACCGACCCTTCTAATAGCAGGCCACACTGGACCCACCCCTCACCTGTCTGTGTAACCCTGCATTTCCCATGGCTCATCCATCTAGCCTGCACATCCCCGGACACTTTGGACAGTTTACCAAGCCAGTTCACCTAACCTGCACATCTTTGGATTGTGGCAGGAAACCCATGCAGACAGTCCCTCAAGGGTGGAACTGAACCCAGGTCCCTGGTGCTGTGAGGTAGCAGTGCTAATCACTGAGCCACTATGCTGCCCTTTGATTTTTATTTATTTTGGATGCGAATCTGTATTGCACAGAGTCTTGGAATTCAGTTTGTGGACAGCCTTGAGTACAAACTAAAGCAAATGGAGATTGAATTGTCAACAAGTAAATGATTTCTTACAAGACCTTAGCAATCTCGCTGCATTGTACTTGGCCTTTTCCGGGATATGATTCTCTCGGGCTCTCCAATATCTTCATTAAATGACCATCCGGGTGGGTCAATGCGGTGTGTGGGTAAAGAGAGGAAAAAAGGTGTTTGCAGTGTGCCTGACTTGTGCATGCACCTCCTTTCAGATGGAGTCAGCGGGTAATTTTTCTCTCCTATCTCCGCTGAAGAGCAGGGAAACTGACTGGAATCTTCATTGAAGTTGAAAGCCCTTAGCGCTGCCCAGAGAGATCAAAATTGGCAATGTCTGATCCACTGCCACATGGCACACAGTGTTTTCCTGCTCAATCTGCAGAGACTGACATTCAGCGTGTGCATAATTCCACTGACACAACCTTTTGTGAGGGTAGAAGGGATATTATAGATGGATGTTGTTTTGAGTAATTTTGGGCAGGACCTAATTGCCTTGTAAATTTTGATTTTGGTTTTCCAGGTAGTTTTATGCGGAGTGGAGCAAAATTTTTTTTCCGCCGCCGCCGACATCAGAAGGATCCTGGGATGAGCCAATCTCACAATGATCTGGTTTATCTGGAGCAGCCAATGCCCCTGGAGAAAGAGAGGAAGTCGACCAGGAAGCAGATTAAGAGGCTTTTCCCGAAGTCCAAGAGCAAAGCTAAATTTAACAGCTCCACAGTGGACTAACACTTAGGAATGCTTGAGGTTAACTCTCTCCTTCCCCCTCCCCTCCAATCCTCCCCTTCTGTCCACTGTGTTGCACTGTGACTAGGGAATGTGCAAACTCTGAAAGCCTCATGGTATTACTTGACTTGCAATTACTGAGGTGTGCTGCATCAAAATTATTTCAATTTAGTAGGATACTAAACTTTAAATGTTACTTAACGCTCACTGAGGTAAATAGCAACACTTTTACTTTGTGGTGTTGAGGACAGGTGGTGGGAAGGGGGGGTGGAATTGGTGGGCTTCCATTCATTTGTAATTTCCTGTCATGAGCTTTGGATACCGAACAAGGTTTTGAAAATCTTGAAGTACTTTGAACACTACATTTTTATGTACCCAGGCCCAATCTCAGATAAAACACCATATCTTAGGAACCTCCGCTGAGGTGTTCATATTGATTTGAGCTATCGTGCTAGATTGCAGGAAACTTTACAATGTTTGTGACCTGCATACAGCTATTTCAATTGGCTTTTGTCATTTAAGTTTAGAATTATTGTAGTTTTTTTAAAAATATACAATTGGGTTTAAACCCCATCTAACTCATTTGCAAAATTCCATTACTTTTTACTCTTGCTGCTTCATCCACATCCCTTTGACCCTTTTGCTCCACTCCATTCATATTTTGCCATTTTTCCTTTGGAAATGGAAGCGTATTGACAGGCTCAAAAGATGGAACAGTTCCTGGCACAGGCACCAGGCCTTTCGGAGCCATTTGGAAGGATTTGGTCTCTGATTTCTGTTCCTTCCAAAGGACAGCCCTGGATGTTAGAGTATTATTCAGAGAGTGACTTGTGGTTAGAATGCTGACTTTTATTTTCTTCACCTTTTTTTCGAATGGTGCCAAGCATTTTACCTTGAGATTTGTAACTGAGTGAGATGGTATCGTGGTTCTCTTTTGGTTGTAGGAGCTGCCAAATAGCTAGATCTCAGTAGGATTGGTAAGAAGAAGCATTGCGCTGTTCAGGAACCAGTGCCCTGTTTTGTTCCTTGCTAAGAATTCCCTGCAGAGGGCAAGGCAATGAGAGAAATTTTCTAGAACTGGGAAGAAACATCTGAGATCAGCAAATGGAATGACTTCCTGTCTTCCAAAATAGAAGTGATGGAATTCTGATGTTAAAAAATACGAATAGGAATCACCTTAATATAGGAGATCTTGTTTCTTTATGCTGTTTAAGCCAGACTATCAAAGCCGTTGGGTTGGTTGTGCGCCAAAAAGATGCCACATCTTGTAACCTGAATTTCCACTACAGAGGACTCCGAATTAAGCTCAAAAGCATTAACTTCCCCTCTAGGGCTCTCTGAGAATCCCTGAGTTATCACAGTTTATGACTAAATGTTAGAAGCTGACTTTGCTTTTTAGATAGTTTACAAATTGTAATACGAACTTATGAAGCAAGAAAGAGGAGCACACGTCTGAGACCGCCTCCCCCACCCATGACACTAATTGTTCACTACATCAAAGGTATTTGAAACAGGATGCGGATTGCAGTTCAATAGGTTTGTATGCATGTCATTGTAACTTTCTTCTCCTGTTGGGTGGTATTTGGAGGATCGTAACACCACCCTTTAACACTCAAAATACAAAAATCTTGAGCTTCCTGCAGGCTGTTTGAATGTGCTGCTGCACAGTGCCACTTTAAATGCCACATGTTTAGTGGAACCAGAGGAATCTTCTGATAATGCACTTGATTGTTTTTAAACTGACTGGAGAAGTTGTTGCTGGAGTCCATCATTTTTTTGTCATGTTATTGAGTACCTGTCCTGTTCAGTCCCTTGATGTCTTGCTGTTGCATTGCCTCTGAAGTTTTGAGGGACCATTTCCTTCCAGCTTTGGGAAATCCAAAGAACAGTGGGTTCCCAATATCTAGTTCTGAGTGTGCTGTTTGTTTTGGAAGTAATTGGGTCAGTTAAGAAAGGCAAACATCTGACCATGTTTGCTGGGATGTTAGTTGAGGCTTCACACCGAAGAGTTAAATTGACTGTATTTTGTACTTGTGTGTGGAAGGATACAGCAATAGGATAAATTTCACATTTTGTATCTTCTGACCTCTGGCGGCATTTTTTTTAAAAAAGGAAACAAACCTCCCTTGTTTGGTTTACAACAATCGTGACCAATTGCTATCTCCCTTCCATTATTCTTTTGCTACTTCCAGTTTTGCCCAGTGGTATTTAGGAGTCACTGAATAAATGTGTAGTGGCCTGCCTTTCCTTTGCTTCAGGGTTGACTGCAACTTAATGCAAAATACTGGCGATCTAAATAAAAACACTGAAGAAACTCAGCAGGTCTAGCAGCACCCGAGAGAGAGAGAAAGATGATTATTGTTTTGAGTCCAAGATGACACTACTTCAACCCGAAAGTGTCACGTGGGATTCCAGGCTCTCTCTGTCTCAGTCTGTCTAATTCTCTCCCTCCCTCCTGCACTCAGTCGTGTGTGTGTGTGTGTGTCTCTCTCTCTCCCCATAGATGCTGCCAGCCTGCTGAATTCCTCCCTTTGTTTTTATGTACTGTAACTTAGGACTTTAGGTTATAGCCATCTATTTTTAATCTGCCAGTCTTGACATACAATTATTGTCCTTCCTCTTTTTAGCTAACCTGATAGAATATTTACTGCTTTTAAAAACTCAAATGTAGTGACAACATCCAGAAAACTACACAAGTTCTGTAGACCAGTGCAAAAGAACTTGTAGTTTTTTCTGTTTGGGCTCTGGGTCTGTTATGACAGAGCCCATTGCCCTAGGATGCTCCAGTTCTGCCCTTGTCAAGTCATGATGGGGAAGAAGACCAGTGAGCATCTTATTGCTGTTTCTCACGCAGTTCAGCTGGCCAAGATGTGCCTTGACATCTGACTGTACCAGTGGATTTTGTCAGTTCTTTTAAACAGTCTCCCCTGCCCCTCCCCCAAACTATGTTCCTTCCTCAATACCCCTCCCTTCAATTTCAATGAGTTATTTTGGGGGTGGGGGAAATGACTTGTGTGTTGGGTTTACGTGATGCTGTTCCTTCAGTATGGGCTTCCAGTTATCCTTTATAGCTCAGTGATTTATTTTTAATAGATATTAAGTGACATTGCAAGTAATAATGTTGTAAGTATAGAAGTGTAAAATGATTCCCAACGAAAGTGACCTACTAATCATTGTGTGTTTTCTGTGAATTTAGGACTTTAGTATTGACACCTCCTGAAAAGGGGTGGTCTGAAAGTACTATACAAATTTCCATAGTTACTATTGTTTCTCTACATTCTGTCTTACCCTTGTCATTTACAACTTGTAAATCCTTGCATGTGAATTATTGTATGTCCAGCCCAGTATTTGATGGGGTTTAAGCCCATGACCAAAGAGTGGAAAAGGGCTGTGTAAAGCCCACTACCACCACACAAATGCTGTGAAGAATCTTGCATTTAAAATGGATTGTTTCCATGTAAACGTGTAAATGTTTTTATTTTAACACGGGCACAGTGATTGTAGGTTTCTCGTTGACTGTAACTGGAACCTTCTTTTGGTGCTCCCTCCCTACCTGGAATTAGTAAAGGGAAAAGTAAGTGTATGATGTTTATGGAACTGAGCCAGGAACCAGAACTGAAAATGGATTGCACACTAAGTTATTGTCAACGATAAAAGCAAATGCTGCATGTTAATGATCTTGCATAAAGGAAAAACACTGAAGTTACCCAGTTGCCTTCATATGTAAAACTTGTGTCTTAATTCATGTAACTAATGCAATAAATATTGAGAATCATGATTAGTTTTGCTCTTTTTTTTGTTCTTGTTGAATGCAGGGCAGATGGAATCCCTACAGTGTGGAAACAGGCCATTTGGCCCAACAAGTCCACATTGACCCTCCAAGTAACCCACCCAGACCCATTCCCCTACCCTACTACATTTACTCTCAACTAATGCACTTAACCTACACATCCCTGAATACTGTGGGTAATTTAGAATGGCCAATTCACCTAACCTGGAAAAAGGGAGGACTGCAGGTGCTGCAGATCAGAGTCGAAGAGTGTGGTGTTGGAAAAGCACAGCCGGTCAGGCAGCATAACTGGCTGTGCTGTTATGCTGCCTAACCGGCTGTGTGCTTTTCCACCACTACACTCTTCGACAATTCACCTAACCTGCACATCTTTTGGTCTGTGGGAGGAAACCAGAGCACCCAGAGGAAACCCATGCAGACACGGAGAATGTGCAAACACCCCACAGACAGTTGCCCGAGGCTGGAATCGAATCTGGGTCCCTGGCACTGAGGCAGCAGTGCTAACCACTATGAGCCACAGTGCCCCCCATTGTTTCACTATCATCGCCAGCAGGTAGGTAGAAGACAACCTTTGGTTAATCTCAGTACTGTTCATTAAAAGTAGCATTGGTACGTCCATAGGAACAGTATGATAGCCACATCTACTTGTTAGTAGACAGACAGGAGGCTGGAAGAACACAGCAAGCCAGGCAGCATCAGGTGATGGAGAAGTTGATGTTTCAGGTGTAATCCTTCAATCCTGGAGAGGGGTCTATGGAATAAATGATAGGTGATTGTCTGGGATGTATCCCCAAGAGTGGAAAAAGATCTGGCTAGGAGGGTGAATAGCAGTTAATGGAGACTGTTAGTGACTGACAATAGGTTGTGTGTAATAGTAGACTGTCATCAAAGGCTGGGACATAGGAGAGTTCAATCCATAAGGTTGTTTAACTCCATATTGAGTCATGAAGACTGTAGGGTCCCCTAGCGGAAAACGGAAAATGATCTTCCAGCTTATGCTGAGCTTTGCTGGAGGATGGCAATAAGCCTGAGGTAGCTGTTGGCTGGGGAACAAGGTGGTGTGTTAAAGTGGCTGTAACTAGAAGCTCTGGGATAGTTTTGTGGGCAGAACATAGATATTTTGCAAAGCGTTCACCCAGTCCACACTTGGTTTTCCCCAACATTGAGGGGACCACATTGTGAGCAGCGAATTCAGCAGACTAGCTTGTGAGTGCAGGTAAAGCACTGCTTCACTTGGAAGGTATATTTAGGCCCTTTGATACTGAGGAAGGAGGAGGTAAATGCGCAGGTATTGCACCTTCGATTGGAGAGGGGAGGTGGGGGGGGGGGGTGATGTTGCGAGTGAAGAAAGAGTGGACCACTATGTTCCATCAAGAATAGTCCATTTTCCGCAGGGACAAGGGAGGAGAATATATGTTGGGAAATGGTAACTAATGATTTTCTGGATGTGCATGCTGGTAGGATGGTAGGTAAGGATGTGGGGAACCCTATCACTGTTGCAGGAGAGAAGGGAGACGATGAGGGCTGAAGTGCAGGAAATGGGTCGGACCCAGTCGTGGACCCTGTCAATGGTGCTGGGGAATCCTCAGTTAAGGAAGAAGGTGGACACTTTGGAGGCTCCCTTGTCGAAGTTGGCGTCATCGGAATCTGCGATGGAAATGGAGGAACTGGGAGAATGGAGTGTAATCTTTGCAAGAAGCAGGGTGTGAGGATGTATAGTCCAGATAACTCTGGGAGTCGGTGGTTTTATAGTGGATATTATTAGCCAGTCTATCCCCAGAATTAGAAACCGGTATTGGGGAAAGGAAGGAAGAGAGGAGGTACCTCAATCTAGGTATTAGTTTGGCACAAATTATGTGAACTGCATTTACATTCTTAAATAAGGTAATCCTTACTCTGTATAGTGTTCCAGGTGCAGTCACACCATTGCCTTGTGCAACTGAAGCATAACCTTCCTATTTTGTTCAATTCCTCTCAAGTGGTAACATTCTATTAGCTTTCCTGTATCTGCATTTGTGCCTGGGGGCGGCAAGATCCCGATGTATTTCTCATGAAGGGCTGTTTTCCCTGCAATGTCGGAGGCTGAGGGGTGACCTTATTGAGGTTTACAAAATTATGAAGGGTGTGGATAGGGTAAATAGACAAAGTCTTCTCCCTGGGGTCGGGGAGTCCAGAACCAGAGGGCATACGTTTAGGGTGAGGGGAAAGATATGAGACCTAAGGGGCAACTTTTTCCACACAGGGTGGTATAAGTATGGAATGAGCGGCCAGAGGATGTGGAGGAGGCTGGTACAATTGCAACATTTAAGAGGCATTTGGATGGGTATATGAAATAGGAAGGGTTTGGAGGGATATGGGCCGGGTGCTGGCAGGTGTGACTAGATTGGGTTGGGATATCTGGTCGGCATAGATTGGTTGGACCACAGGGTCTGTTTCCATGTTGTACATCTCTACGACTCTCTTTAGATATTTTTAAGTTTACTCTTCCAGCCAAAGTGGACTGCAGATGCTGGAGACTGCAAAGTGTGCTGCTGGAAAAGCACAGCCAGTCAGGCAGCATCTGAGGAGCATGAAAATCTACGTTTCAGGCATAAGCCCTTCACCAGGAATGAGGCTTGTGGGCCAAGGGGAATGAGAGATAAACGGGAGGTGGGTGGGGTTGGGGTGGGGAAAAGGTAGCTGAAAATGCCCTAGTTCACCTCAAGGTGAAACATGAAGATCTGAAGGCACTACTCTGTGAAGACAATGATCCTTACCACACTGCTGTTTGTGAGAGCTGGTTGTGGCAGTTTGGCGTTGTGTTGTCTATACTACAACAATGTTCACACTTAATTGGCTGTAATTTAAAAAAAAACTTATGAAATGTCCTGATGTTGTGAAAGATACTTCAGAAAATTTGTTTTCTTTTAAAATGATTTCATTCTGTCCAGAAAGAATTCCAGAAGAAAGACCCTTTTGATAATTACGTTCTCATTCAATGACAAAATAAATAAATAATTGTTTGGACTCATGGCAATAATTTTACAAAGTTAAAATTCACACAACAGGTTATAGTCCAACAGGTTTAATTGGAAGCATCTAGCTTTTGGAGTGCCGCTCCTTCATCAGATGGGGGGTTGTACACCTGATAAAGGAGCAGCGCTCTGAAAGCTAATGTGCTTCCAAATAAACCTGTCAGACTATAACCTGGTGTTGTGTGAATTTTAACTTTGTACCCTCCAGTCCAACACCGGCATCTCCAAATCAATAATTTTATATCTTTCCTTCACATAGAAACCAAACCAAGACAGTTCTCCAGATGAGACCTAACCAAGGCAAATTAAACATTTAGGATTGACACCCTTTGCTGTCTGTTCCTCTTTTATTTGCTTGCCTGAATGTGTGTGCCAAACTAACAGATTAAATTGTCTATTCACTGTTTCCAATTTTTAAAATAAATTAGTTCAAAGGATGTGCTCCTGCCTAGTTACCCCAAGATGATGTTTGGATGTGAACTGTCGACTGAGTGATTTGTGACATTTCTGACATAACCAGCTTGATGTGGAACTGAAGACTTATCGGGTAGTCCACTGTTTTTCAAAGAAGCACATTAGAGAAATGTACAGATGTAAAAGGGCAAGTTGGCCTATTCTGCCTGAACTAGTTCCTTGCAAGAATTATTCACTTGGGCCTTTTCCTCCGTCTGAGGGTCTTCAACCTTTGCATTTGGAAGCTGGATGACTTTGGCAATATTGCTTTTCTGGTCCATCCCTAGTTGACTGAGGTGGTCCTTGATTCAATACAGTTGTTGTTCTGAAATGGAACGTAACTTGTGATTTTGGCACATTGCCACAGCAATGCCCTCTAACTTCTGCAATTTCCCTGCAGGTCTGTTCCTCTGCATCCTTCCCATTAAGTTGGTAGTCTATACATTGTTTGCTGTAATGTAATAGCACCATTTTTATTCTTTATCTAGCCAAATCAACTGTTCTTGAACCCTTGGGAACATGATCATCTTTCTTCACATAATGCTATCTGTAATACCACCACAGCTGCTGCATTTTTTTCCCTCTTCTACCTTTATGTGCACATTGTAATCAGGGATCTCTAACATCCAGTTGTGCCTTTCCCAGAGTTAAGGGACATTTTTGAACCAGATGGGTTTTTTTTATGACAGTCAAAATTGGTCATTAATCAACAATGGTCACTCTTAGACAAAAATGAGGACTGCAGATGCTGGAGATCAGAGTCCAGAGTGTGGTGCTGAAAAAGCACAGCAGGTCAGGTGACATCCGAGGACCAGGAGAGTTGACCCATCAGGCAAAAGCCCTTCATCAGGAATAAGGCAGAGGAGGAGAACTTTCTCAAGATAGGTATCCTTGAAAGAGGCTTCACAGTGAGGTTAAAATCAACTAGGCGAAAATGAGGACTGTAGATGCTGGAGATTTGAGTTAAGCCTCATTTCTGATGAAGGGCTTTTGCCCAAAAGGTGACTCTAGCTCCTTGGATGCTGCCTGATTTGTGCTTTTCCAGCACCACACTCTCGACAATGATTATGATTAGGCCAGCTATGTTTTTATTCCAAACGTTTTATTAAAATCATATTTTGCCATGGTGGGAGTTTGGACCTGTACCCCCAGAACAGGGATTCTAGGTTCCCAGTCCAGTGAACTTGCTACCATGCCATTGCTTTCTACTGCCAGTAACTGGGAAACTAGGTTTAATCTTCTAAATACGTTTTGGAATTGTTTCTCTGGAATCCAATAAAGCTGAGCTTTGACAAGCTGTTGGTGAAAAAGAGACCTGCTTGTTCTGGTAAACTAGAATTGGAGCAGGGATATAAAGTGCTCACAGCAGTCTCATCTATATTCTCTTACGCTGCTGATGTCCAGCTTGTCACCCACTTAGGTGCATCTACAAAACAATACCAAGGTACTTAAGTAGTTACAGTACTGGCATCCACCTCACAATGTGAATATTGCTCATGTATATCTGCAAAAGCCAAGACAAATCTAATCTAGCCAATGCTATTGTATTGCTCTACTCTCCAACAGGGAAGTGATGAAAGATGCTATGGACAGTGCTAGCAAGCAACACGTACTCAACAGTAACATGGTCCTTGACACTCAGTTTTGGTACTGTCAGGTCAACGTAACTTCTGACTTCATTACGCCCTAGGTCAAAATAACTGAACTAAAGTGGGGAAGTGAAAGTGACTTGCCCTTAATATTAAGGTAGCATTTGATCAGGTGTGGCATCAAACAGCCTGAGGAAACCTGGAATTAACAGGGATCAGGGAGAAAAATGCTCCGTTGGTTGGAGTCATACCTAGCAAAAAGAAAGATGGTTGTGTCATATTGTCATTCATACAGCACAGAAAAGGCCCATTGGGTCTGCATTGACCTATTTACACTAATCCCAATATAGGACTGGAGATCAATTGTCTCAGATCTAGGACACCTCTGCTGGAATTTCTGATGGTTGTATTTTTTAAAAAGTTTCTTGCGGTTGTGTCATATGCTGAACTATCTTCAGCTGTTTAATCAATGACCTTCCCTCCATCATCAAGTCAGAACAGGGGGATGTTCACTGTTGATTGCACTGAAGCAACTCAAGGTGGTAGGTCATCAATTCCTCCCAAAGAGAAACTAGGGATGGACAACAAAACCTGCCCTAGCCAGTCATGCTATGGCCCATGAATTAATTTTTAAAATTCTTCAGAATTTTGGGTGACTCCAGAATTCACAGTTGCAAAATGTTAGTGGTCTGGAAAGATGACGTGCAGGAAACTAAGTCTCTGCAGTAGTCAGTGATCACATTTAATAACTGATAGACAGAGAAAAGCAGAGGGAAGTAAATAATCATTGAAAATAAGTGCTCCTTGCCTTGCAGTAATAGGAGACTGCAGCAAGGAAACGTGTTTTGCCTGGTCAAGTTGCACTTGACAGCAGTCAGGTTAGTGGATCATATGTCAGTCACCATAACCTTCCGTTGTTGACTGTTTTTAGTAAATGAGAAAGGTGAAAACAATGGAAAATAAAACTTAATAGAGCAAAATGGAAAGTGCTGAATATTATAAGATAAAAAGCTTCGAGGAGAAAATGAGGACTGCAGATGCTGGAGATCAGAGCTGAAAATGTGGTGCTGGAAAAGCGCAGCAGGTCAGGCAGCATCCAAGGAACAGGAGAATCGACGTTTCGGGCATAAGCCTGAAGATAAAAAGCTTACCATGCAAATTATCTTTAAAACAGCCAGAGATATGATTGAGGGAAATTTTAGAAGTTATTAGCAGATGTGGCAATTAATATTCCAAATCACACTGCAAATCCCAAATTAGAATCCTCATTAGTATGAATTGTGGGATCTTTCATTGAATCTGCACTGTATTTTAGTCACATTTTGCATACTGTATCCAGCTTTGGTCAAGGTGTCAGGGCAACAGCCAAGTGTATTAATGAGTTGCAGAAGTCAGATGGTTAAACCAATGACAGAACACCAACGAAAGTGGGGGTCTTTGGTTTCAAAAGATAGCAAGTGTTTGAGAACTTGACAACATGAGATGTGTAAATCTATGGCTCAGATTGAAAGAAGAGTGTAGATGATGGCCTAGTGGTATTATCACTGAACTGTTAATCTAGAAACCCAGGTTCAAATCCTGCCACAGCAGATTGTGGAATTTGAATTCAATTTTAAAAATCTGGAATTTTAAAAAATCGTGAAATCATTGTCAGAAAAACCCATCTGGTTCACTAATGCCCTTCAGGGAAGGAAATCTGCCATCTTCACAGAGTCTGGTCTGCATGTGGCTAAACCCACAGCAACGTGGTTGACTCTGAATTGTCCTCTGAAATGGCCTAGTAAGCTTTCTGTGGTACTAATTGCTACAAAGTCTCAAAGAAATTAAACGGGACGGATCACCTGGCATCGTCCTCAGTACTGGTAAAGACAACGGCAGAAACAACCCTGTCGATACTGCAGGGTCCTCCTTTCTAACATCTGAGGACTAATGCCAAAATTGGGAGAGCTATCTCACAGACTAGTCAAGCAACAGCCTGACATTGTCTATAGGGTATAATTTCGTGAGTATGACTATATCCCAGACGACACCATCACCATCTCCAGACATGTCTTGTCCCACTGGCAGAAGTGGTGGCACAATAGTATACAGTTGAGAGTTGCCAGACCCCATGAAGTATTGTGACGTCAGGTTAAACATGGGCAAGGAAACCTCCTGCTGATTACCACATACCATGTACCACGTACTGTCCTCCCTCAGCTGATGAATCAGTACTCCTCCATGTTGAAGAACACTTAGAGGAAGCATGAACAATGGCAAGGACACAAAATGTATTCTGGGTGGGGGAGTTCAATGTCCGCCACCAAGAGTGGTTCGGCAGCATCACTACAAATCGAGCTGGTTGGGTCCTAAAGGACATAAGTGCTAGACTGGATCTGCAGCAGGTAATGAGAAAACCAACAAGAGGGAAAAACATACTTGACCTCACCCTTACTAATCTGCCGACTGCAGATGCATCTGTCCAAGACAGTATCAGTAAGTAACCACCACACAGTCCTTGTGGAGACAAAATCTCACCTTCAAATTGAGAATAACCTCCATCATGTGTGGCACTATCACTGTGCTAAATGGTACTTGAACACATCCAGCAACTCAAGACTGGGCATCCATGAGGCACTGTGGGCCATCAACAACAACATCCTGAAGAAGGGCTTATGCCCGAAACGTCGATTCTCCTGTTCCTTGGATGCTCCCTGACCTGCTGCGCTTTTCCAGCAACACATTTTCAGCTCTGATCTCCAGCATCTGCAGCCCTCACTTTCTCTCATCAACAACATCAGCAGAATTGTACTCCAGCACAATCTGTAACCTCATGACCCAGCATATCCCCCACTCAACCAGTCCCGTCAGGCCAGGGGACGAACCCTGGTTCAATGGAGAGTGCAAGAGTGCATACCAGGAGCACCTGAAGATGAGGTGTCAACCTGGTAAAGCTACCAAGCAGGACTACTTGCATGACAAACAGCATAAGCAGCAAATGATAGTCAAAGCTAATCCCACAAACAAAAGGTCAGATCTAAGACCTTCAATCCTGCCACATCCAGTTGTAAATGGTGGTGGACAATTAAACAACTCACAGAGGAGGAGGGTCTACAAGTATTCCCATCCTCAATGATGGAAAAGCCCAGCGCATCAGTGCAAAAAATAAAGCCAAGACTTTCACAGCAATCTTCAACCACATAAGCATAGTGGTTACAAGAGCAGGTCAGAGGCTAGCAATACTGCGGTGAATAAATCACCACCTGACTTGTCAAAGCATGTCTACCATCTACAAGGCACAAGTCAGGAGTGTGATGGAATACTTCTCATCTGCCTGGATGCGTGCAGCTCCAATATTACTTAAGAAGCTTGACACCATCCAGGACAAAGCAGCTTGCTTGATTGGCACCACATCCATCAGCATCCAATTCTTCCACCACTGACGCTTAGTAGCAGCAGTGTGTACTATCTACAGGATGCATTGCAGAAATTCACTAAGGATCCTCAGACAGCATCTTCCAAACCCATGACCACTTCCATCTAGAAGGACAAGGGAACTTTTGAGCCTAGATTTTTAAATAGATACCACGAGAAGCAATTGCTGGTGATTTATCAGTGTATTTATCGGTACAAAGAAATAAACTTGAGTTAAAGTAGAGTATGTTAAGACCATTTGTTTTTTGCTAAAAGTCAAAGTTTGTACATGGGAACTGTTTTTGAGAGGTTGATATCCCTGTCTGATTTGAACCCAAACAAGATCTCACAAAAGAATAAGGTAAAAACCAACAACACAAAGAAATGATATCAATATTTGATGAGTCAGAAGGCTAAACTAATGACCAAACACCAAAGTAACGGTGAGGGAGTTGGGTCTGGGTGGGATGCTTTTCGAAGGGTCGGTGTGAATTTGATGGGCTAAATGGCCACCTCCTGCACTGAAGGGATTTGATGATTCTATATGAAAAAGCTGACTTCACTTCAGTAATATTTAATTAACTTGTATTGTAAAGTGTTTAGGGACATTGAGTGATTGGGAAAGGTGCGACATAAATTGAAGTCATTTCTTCCTTCATTTAGCTCAGGACCATGCTGCTACAATTGATTCTTAACCAACCCACCTTTGCTCCACATTCCATAATCCTTCTTGGATCGCGGAAATCCATCAATCTCCAAACTAAATAAACCATTGACCTCATAGAAATTTCAGAGGACTGTTCCAAACTTCTACCAGCCTTTGTGTGTTAAGTTCCTTTCTACTTTAGCTTTGCAAGATTTGGCTCTTTTTTTTAATCCCCCAACTATAGGTTCCCCCTATACATCTGCCCTTCGATATTGTAAGTCAAAGTAGGATTTCCTTACAGAAAAGTCTGAACACAACCATCTTCCAATCAATCAAAAGCCAGTTATAGAGTCATAGTCATACACACAGAAAGATGCCTTTCATCCAACTTGTCTATGCTTTCCCAAACCAAACTAGTCCAATTTCCCTGCATTTGGTTCATATCCCTCTAAACCTTTCCTATCCATGTACCTATCCAAACCTCTTTTAAATGTTGTTACTGTGTCTGCCTCAACACTTCATCTGGCAACTTGTTCCAACTATGCACCACCCTCTATGAAAAGATTGCCTCTCAAGTCCTTTTTAAATCTTTCCTGCCCCACTTTAAACCTATCCCCTCTAGTTTTGGACTCCCCTAGCCTGGAGAAAAGATCTTTGTTATTCTCCCTATCCATGTCCCTGACGATTTTATAAACCTCTATAAGGTCACCCCTCAGATTCCTACACTCCAGGGAAAAAAAAAGTTGCAGCCTATTGAGTCTCTCCCTATTACTCAATCCCTTCAGTCTTGGTAACATCCTTGCAAATCTCTTTAGGACCATTCCAGTTTAATAACATCCTTCCTATAGCAGGGCAGCCAGAATTGTCCACAGTACTCCAAATGTAGCCTTACCAGGCGACTGACTGTGTGGAGTTTGCACGTTCTCCCTGTGTCTGCGTGGGTTTCCTCCGGGTGCTCCGGTTTCCTCCCACAGTCCAAAGATGTGCTGGTCAGGTGAATTGGCCATGCTAAATTGCCCGTAGTGTTAGGTAAGGGGTAAATGTAGGGGTATGGGTGGGTTACGCTTCGGCGGGTCGGTGTGGACTTGTTGGGCCGAAGGGCCTGTTTAGATTTAGATTTAGATTAGATTACATTACAGTGTGGAAACAGGCCCTTCGGCCCAACAAGTCCACACCGACCCGCCGAAGCGAAGCCCACCCATACCCCTACATTTACCCCTTACCTAACACTACGGGCAATTTAGCATGGCCAATTCACCTGACCCTGCACATCTTTTGGACTGTGGGAGGAAACCGGAGCACCCGGAGGAAACCCACGCAGACACGGGGAGAACGTGCAAACTCCACACAGTCAGTCGCCTGAGGCGGGAATTGAACCCGGGTCTCAGGCGCTGTGAGGCAGCAGTGCTTGCCACCGTGCCGCCTGTTTCCACACTGTAATCTAATCTAATCTAATCAATGTCTTGTACAGCCATAACATGACATCCCAACTCGCGTACTCAATGCTCTGACCAATGAAGGCAAGTGTGCCAAATGCCACCTTCACCATCCTGTCTAACTGTGACGCCACTTTCAAGGAACTATGTACCTGCACCCCTCTGCCTCTCTGGTTAACAACACTTCCAGGGCCCGATCATTAACTGTGTAAGTCCTGCCCTATTTTGTCTTATCAAAATGCAACATCGTGCATTTATCGGAATTAAGCTCCACCCACCATTCCTTGGCCCACCGGCCCAGCTGATCAAGATCCCATTGTACCCTCAGATAACCTTCTTCACTGTTCACTAAATTTCAATTTTGTATCATCCACAAATGTACTAACCATGCCTCTCATCCAACTCGTTTATATAAGAGACAAACGTAGACCCAGCACCGATCCTTGCAGCACATCGCTGGTCACAGGCCTCCAGTCTGATTAACAACCCTCTCCCACCACCCTCTGTCTCCTACTGTCAAGTCAATTTCATATCCAGTTGGCTGGCTCTCCCTGGATCCAATGTGATCTATGGGATCTAACCTTACTAACCAGTCCTTGCTAATGTCTACTGCTCTGCCATCATCTATGTTTGTCTCTACAAAATGCTCAACCAAATTTGAGAGACAGGATTTCCTATGCACAAAGCCATGCTGACTATGCCTTATGAATCCTTGCCTCTCCAAATGCATAAGTCAGTTTCTTAGTGAGTCCCCTCCAACTGAAGGAAGGCTATAGTTCCTTGGCTTTTCCTTACCACCTTTCTTAAATAATGTTACATTAGACACCCTCCAGTCTTCCAGTTGATGTTGTCCAAGGAAGAGTTCAAAATTTGTCAGGAAATGTCACTAACCTGATACATTGACTCTGTTTCTCCTGCCACTGATTTATCTGAACTACTGAGTATTTCCAGGATTTTCTGTTTTTTGTAAATTTCAGCTGTAAAATGTTAGAAGTATTTTGCTTTCGTTTCAGCTTTTTCCAGCAGCCCCCAGTACTGGCTGAATGAAGTCTGGCAGGACTACATTTCATAATATCCTCACCCCATGAATTTCACAAGTCTTGGATCTAAATTTCAGAATTCCCCATCTGTTTCAATAAAAAAAAGCTCAAGGGTGGCAAACCTAGCATGGGAGAATTTAGCCCCAGACCTGGACACGTATTAACAATTGACAAAGGGCAGGCAGAGGCTTTTCCACTCAGATTGTCCTAGCCAGTTCTCCAACTGAGAAACACTGACACAAACTATTGAAGGTGGCAGGGGTGGTTGAGAGAAAGCTGCGGAGTCAAGAAGCCCTAGTTTTCTGGTCCCATTCTCTCTAGGGGTGTGCAATAACATGAACAGGTTGAATAAAATAAATACAGATCCTGTATTAGAGGTAACACAGAGTACAAAAACAAGGAAGTTATAGTGAACCCAAACACAGGTTCAGCCTCAACTGGAGCAGTGTCTAATTCCAGGCCACATTTTAGGAAAGATGTGAAGTCTTTGGTGAGGGGTACAGAAACCATTTGTAAGTTACAGGGATGAGAGACTACAGTTCCGAGGAGATATATGGAAGCATTTTCTTTGCATTCAAAAGCATGAGGAGACTGGATAAAGTAGACAGGATAAGGCTGTTCAAATTGATGGAAGACTCAAGATTTAAAAGAAATGACAGGAGTACAGTTTTCCACATGCAGTGGCTGGGATCTGGAATGCGGGTGCAGATTCATGTTGGGCTTTGAACAGGATAATTGTGTGAAGAGAGAGAAACAAGAGTCGAGTTTGGACTGCTCTTGCCGACAAATTGGCAGAGCGGGGCTCAGAGGCCTGTTTGTAAAAGCCATTCCAGAGTTGGATCAACAGCAAGCTGGAGAGGGAGGGGGCTGAGGGGAGTTGTAGTCCGCTTCACCGCGGGATGACACTCTCCCTGCGCACGGAAAGACTACAAACCCCAGCAGGCGGCACGATAAGGCTTTGCTTTTGGTGGGGGAAGGAAAATAGGGAAAAAAAAAGGCAAGTCAGGCTTCCGCTCCTGCGCAATTGGGGGCGGCCAGGAACCCGGAGTGAGGATTCACCAGACTCGAACCTGCAAAATAATCAGAGAGAGAGAGAGAGAGAGACAGAAAAAAGCGGGGGGCAAAACCCGGCGCGGCGCGGCCCGGCTCCGGGCCCCGGAGGGAGGTATGTTTTTTTGGCGGTAGGAGTGAAGGTGAAGGGGAGTGGGTGGAGGGTGAGAGAGGGGGGTACCAGGGGGAGGAGGGTTGCGGACCGAGGGGTAATCTCCGCTGGGAAGAGGTTGCAATCCGCCGCTGGTTACATTCTGTAAGGTAGCAGCGGGATCGATACAATGTTTCCATTCCGGCCGCCATTCCGCCTGTTCTTTGTTACAATGTTGCACATGGATCGCTCTTAAAACCCGGCTCCACATCGGCAGCGGCCGCATGGATCGGCAGGGGATCCGCTGGTGAGCGAGCCCCAGGACTCTACCACAGACACACACACCAGAAACCCAGTCCACATCAACTTCCACCAGAGCACCACCTCTCCCGGCAGAAATCAGTAACCATCATTATAAATGGGGCAGTCTTTATTATTTTCGAATCCGCATCATTTTATATCAAAATGCTTGCACCTAATTGGGACTACCCACCTCCTTCAGATTTTTGATTCAAAGACTGTATTGTTTTGGCTTGCAATTCTTGTTTTGCTTTTAGTGTGTAAATGTTTGCAAGTTTTCTGAACTAATCACGATATTTTCACGGACTTGGGTTAAGGTTTGAGAAATGTTGTTGCTGTGGACTTGAGCTGGATTGGCTGTGGTCAAAATTAGATTGAAGGTCTGGACTGTGTTGTGCAGTTGCAATGTTGGATGTGACCTTGTCGGCTCTATCAAAGTGAGACATCACTGAAATTTATGCTGGTGCGATTATTTTTTTCCCTATAATGAGAGTTGTTAATAGGATTAAACCTGCCAAATGAGTCTCAGGCAGATTCAATCAAGCCTTTTATCTAGGCCTTAGCCTTTTTTTTGCTACACATTGCTCAGTAGGTCATCTGTGGGATCTTGTATTCTCTAAAATTCAACTTAATTTTATTTTAACCACTGTGAGTATGACTGTGTAAGGTCACTGATGTTGCAGGTAGATTCAGGGCTGTTCATATTCACCAGTATCACAGTTTTATATATGTGTGCCTTGTCTGGTGCAGAACCATATTGGAATCAAGAATCTTCTGTGACTTGTTTGATAATGTAGGAGTGCATGCTTTTGGGTGCATCTCCATATCAAACTATTTGATGTACTTCATTTTGAATTGTAAGCTAGTGTGTCTTGAAAATGATTTGACTTTTGCAGCAACACAAATTGCATGTGGAATGATGGGTCAGAGATGAGGTTTTGGATTAGTGGTGCTGGAAGAGCACAGCAATTCAGGCAGCATCCGAGTGCTGCCTGAATTGCTGTGCTCTTCCAGCACCACTAATCCAGAATCTGGTTTCCAGCATCTGCAGTCAATGTTTTTACCTCAGAGATGAGGTTTGACAGCTTAAGTTAATGTGATGTTTTGGGCCCACCTTTTTTATTCTTTGCGATTTGGCATCACCAGCAAAGCCAGCATTTGTCCATCCGTAATTGCTATTTCAGAGGGCAGTTAAGAGTAAACCATATTACTGTGAATCAGACTGGGTAAGGATGATAGTGATTCTGGATCAGTGGTGCTGGAAGAGCACAGCAATTCAGACAGCATCCGAGGAGCTTCGAAATCGACGTTTCGGGCAAAAGCCCTTCATCAGGAATTCCTGATGAAGGGCTTTTGCCCGAAACGTCGATTTCGAAGCTCCTCGGATGCTGTCTGAATTGCTGTGCTCTTCCAGCACCACTGATCCAGAATCTGGTTTCCAGCATCTGCAGTCATTGTTTTTACCAAGGATGATAGTGAACCAGGTGGGTGTTTTACATGGTTTCATGATTGCCATAAGTTAGATTAGCTTCAGTTCCAGAGCTTATTCATTGAATTTACATCCTACCAGCTGCTGTAGTGTGATGTCAAACCATGTCCCCAGAGCGTTAGCCTGGATTTTCTGGTTTGCAAATCCACTTTGCTCCCATCTGTGTCAGGCTATCCACCAGTTACAGTGGTGGATAGATACATAAGTGCACACAGCAGGAATCTTTGAATGACCATCTCGTTCTTTAAAATAATTTGAAAGGTTGTTGAAAGAAAGAAAGAAAAAACATGGCAAAGATTAGTAGTAAGGCAGAAGATTGGGAAAGTTGTAAAATCCAGCAAAAGGTGACCAAAAAAATAAGAGAGAGATAATACATTTTATGGATAAACTGGCAAGTTATATCAAAATAGATAGAAGAACTTTATGTCTATAAAGAGGAAGAAAGGCCAAAGTGAATGTAAGCCTCTTAAATGATGAGGCTGGGAAGTAATATATGGGAGAGAAAATGGCCGAGGAATTGAATAAATACTTTACATTAGTCTTTATGATTCAAAACACTAATACCATTTCAAAAATATAAATAGAGAATTGGGTTGAGGTAATATGTACATTAACTGACACTAGAGGATATGAGGTGAGGAAATACCGAGGGAATGAAGGACAGTGCATCCCCTGGACCTGATGGTTTGCATCCTAGGATTTTAAAGGAGCTACAGAGGTAGTGGGTGCATTGGTTATAATCTTCCAAGAATGCTCAGATTCTGGAAAAGCCCCAGAAAGTGCAAGATGTAACACCTTTATTCAAAAAGGAAGAAAAAAAAAGGTTACCATAGACCAGTTAGCTTAAAATCTGTCATTGGGAATGTGTTAGGGTCTACTATAAAGGGTATAATTGCAGACGACTTAGAAATACATAAGAAATCTAGCAGAGGCTGCCTGGCTACGTGAAGGGCAAATGATGCCTGAACAATGTATTAGACTTCTTCAAGGTGCTAACAAACAGGATAGAAAGAGGGGAACCAGTAGATTTCCAAAATGTGCTTGATAAGCTACCTCATATAAAGCTATTTAATAAAATAAGAACTGATGGTGTAGGGGCATATATTGACCTGGATAGCAGATTGAATAACTAAGAGAAGGTTGACAATGAGATGAGAATGAAGACATTTGCAGTGTATGTTAACAACATGGATGTGGAAAGTTGAATAAACAATAGCCAAGTTTGTAGAAATGGGTGGAAAATACAGTAGGGAAATATGAATATGCCCATTAGCAGGAAGCATGGAGGAACTGAATTTTATTTAAATGGAGAAAGACTGCAGAAAACTATAGCACCGAGGGATTTGGGAGGCCTAATGCATGAATCACAAAATGTGAGCATATACGATCACATAGGGAAGGCAACAGACTGTTGGCCTTTATTTCTAAGGGAATGGAGTATAAAAGTAGGGAGGTTTAGCTAAAACTGTACAAGATGTTAATCAGTCCATTTCTGGAATGCTGTGAACAGTTTTGGGCCCTTATCTGAGGAACGATATACTGGCATAGGAGGCAGTCCAAGGAACATTCACTGGGTTGATCCTGGGAATGGAACGAATTTCTAATGAGGAGCGGTTGAGTAGATTGGGCCTGTACCTGTTGGAATTTGGAAGAATGAGAGATGACCTTATTGAAACGTCCAGGACTCTGAGGGGGCTTTCCCACGCAAATGCTGAGAGGTTGTTTCTTTTGTGGGAGAGTCTAAGACCCCAGGTGGTGTAACCTTAGAATAACATTTGAGTGTGATGTATAGCTGGTCAGGAAGCATCCAAGGGGCTGGAGAATCGATGTTTCGGGCATAAGCCCTTCATCAAGAATGAAGCTTGTGGACCAAGGGGGCTGAGAGATAAATAGGGTTGGGGCTGGGGGAAAGATAGATGAGAGTGCGATTAGGTAGATGAAGGTGAGGGAGGACGTGATAGGCAGGAGAGGAGGGTGGAGTGGATAGTTGGGGAGGAAGATAGACAAGTAGGACAGGTCAAGAGGGCGGCGTTGAGTTGGAAGGTTGGATCTGGGATACGGTGGCGGGGAGGGGAAATGAGGAAACTGGTGAAATCCACTTTGATCCCACGTGGTTGTAGGGTCCCAAGGGAGAAGATGAGGCATTCTTTCTCCAGGGGGTGGATGGTAAGGGTTTGGCAATGGAGGAGGCCCAAGCCCTGCATATCCTTGGGGGTGAGGAGTTAAAGTGTTCAGCCACGCGACAGTGGGGTTGATTCGTGGGTGTGTCCTGGATATTTTCTCTGAAGCATTCTACAAGTAGGCGTCCTTTCTCCCCAGTGTAGAGGAGACCATACCAGGAGCAATGAATACAGTCAGTGATGTGTATGGAAGTGCAGATAAAGCTCTGACAGATGTGGAAAGCTCTTTTGGGGCCTTGGACGGAGGTGAGGGGGGGGGGGCAGAGATGTGTGTGCAGGTTTTGCAATTCTTGCGGTGGCGGGGAAGGTGCTGGGAGGGGAGGGTAGTTTGGTGGACCTGACACATTTCCCTGGCCCCCAATGCCTCATCTTCACCATGGACATCCAGTCCCTATACATATCTATCCGCCATAACAAAGGCCTTCAAACCCTCCATTTCTTCCTCTTCTGACATCCCCACCAGTATCCTTCCAATGACACTCTTATTCATTTGGCTGAACTGGTCCTAATCCTCAATAATTTCTCCTTTGAATCCTCCCACTTCCTCCAGACCAAAGGGTTAGCCATGGGCACCCGCATGGGCCCCAGCTATGCCTGTCTCTTCATCGGGTACATAGAACAGGCTATATCCTCCACAACTATATTGGAACCATTCCCCACCTTTTCCTCTACTACATGGATGACTGTATTGGCGCCATCTTGTGTTCCCACAAGGAAGTTGAACAGTTCATCAGCTCTCTGGATCAGTGGTGCTGGAAGAGCACAGCAATTCAAGCAGCATCCGAAAAGCTTCGAAATTGACGTTTCGGGCAAAAGCCTTCCTGATGAAGGGCTTTTGCCCGAAACGTCGATTTCGAAGCTTTTTGGATGCTGCCTGAATTGCTGTGCTCTTCCAGCACCACTAATCCAGAATCTGGTTTCCAGCATCTGCAGTCATTGTTTTTACCTTTTTAGTTCATCAGCTCCTCCAACTCGTTCCACCCTGATTTTAAGTTCACCTGGACTCTCTCTAACACCTCCCTCCCCTTCCTGGACCTCTCCATCTCCATCAACACAGACATCTTCTACAAACCCACTAACTCCCACAGATACATGGACTACACCTCCTCCCACCCTGCCCTCTGTAAAATCATTATCCCTTATTCACATTTCCTCTGCCTTCACTGCATCTGCTCCCAGGAGGGCCAGTTCCACCACAGAACACACCAGATGGCCTCCTCCTTCAAAGACTGCATTTTCCCCTCCTACGTGGTCAATTATGTCCTCCAGCACATCTCATCCACTTCCTGTACCTCCGCCCTTGAACCCCACCTGTCCAACCGCAACAAGGACAGAATCTTACCCGGTCCCCACCTTCCACCCCACTAACCTTTGGATACATCGCATCATCCTCCACCAATTACGCCACCTACAAACAGACCATACCACCATTGGTATACTTCCCTCCACACCCCTGTCTGCGTTCCTTAAAGACTGTTCCCTCTGAGACTCTCTTGTCAGGTCCATGCCCCCCACCAACCCATCCTCCCCTCCCAGCGCTTTCCCCTGCCACCACAAGAATTGCAAAACCTATGCCCATCCCTCACCTCTGTCTAGTGCCCCAAAAGAACCTTCCACATCTGTCAGAGATATACCTGCACTTCCACACATGTCATTTGCTATATCTGTTGCACCCGATGTAGTCTCATCTTCATTGGGGAGACTGGTTGCCTACTGGTCGAACACTTCAGAGAACATTTTTGGGACATGCACGAAGCAACCTCATTCCCTCTTGGCCAAACACTTTAACTTCCCCCTCCCACTCACCCAGGACATGCTGGACCTGGGCCTCCTCCATCACCACACCCTTACCACCCGCTGCCTGGAGGAAGAACGCCTCATCTTCTGCCTTGGGACCCTCTAACCACTGATTTCACCAGTTTCCTCATTTCCCCTCCCCCATCTTATCTCAGCTCCAAGACTCCAACTTGGCACCGTCCTCTTGACCTGTGCATCTTCCTTCCCACCCATCCACTCCACCCACCTCTCTGACCTATAACCTTCACCTCCATCTACCTATTGTGCTCTCAGCTACCTTCCCCCCAGCCCTACCACCGTCCCCGCCCTCCCATTTATCTCTCAGACCCCTTGGCCCACAGGCCTCATTCTTGATTGAAGGGCTTATGCCCAAAATGTTGATTCGCTTGCTCCTCTGATGCTACCTGACTTGCTGTGCTTTTCCAGCACCACACTCTCGACTCTGATCTTCAGCATCTGAAGTCCTCACTTTCCCCTCAGAATAAGGGTTGTCAAGTCAGATGAAGGTTTTTTTTTTCTTACAATAGTGAATCTGTTGAATCCTTTATTGCAGAGGCTGAATTGTTGAATATATTCAAGGCTGAGGTAGACAGACTCCTTAATCAGTAAGGAAAATGCAGGAAAGTGGAATTGAAGGATATCCAATCAGCCATGACCACCTTGAACAGAAATTGTTAGAGAAACTCGGCAGATGTGACAGCATCTATGGAGAGAAAGCAGAGTTAATGTTTCAAGTCCAGTGACCTGTCTGACGAAAGGTGACTGGACTCAACGTTAACTCTGTTTTCTCACTACAGATGGTGCCAAACTTGCTGCGTTTTTCCAGCAATTTCTGTTTTTTGTTTCAGATTTCCAGCATCCACAGTTCTTTGTTTTATGATTTTATTGAATGGTGGAGCAAACTTAATGGGTCAAATAGCATGCTTCTGCTCCTAGGTCTGATGGCTTAAATAGTTAAAAATCACACCACACCAAGCTATAGTCCAATAGGTTTATTTGGAAGCACTAGCTTTCAAGCGCTGCTTCATCAGGTGGTTGTCAACTACCTGATCAGGGAGCAGCACTCCGAAAGCTAGTGCTTCCAAATAAACCTGTTGGACTATAACCTGATGCTGTATGATTTTTAACTTTGTACACCCCAGTCCAACACCGGCATCTCCAAATCATGGCTTAAATAGTGCCATTCATCAACCCATGATATCCCTCAGGTCTTTACAACTGACTAAACTATTGAAGTTGAATCACTGTTGTAACACAAGACATAATAACTTTGCTTGTTGCAGGCCCCCTGCATACAGGAATGAAATAAATAAGATCATCTGCTTTTCAACAAAGTACAGTTGTAGTCATTCAAAATATCAACTCAGTTTCACTTTCCACTCCTGAGTTTCCATTTTTATTTCAGACCCTTGGCATCTTCAGTTATTTGATTCTTTTTGCTGTTTTAAGTGTTGATGGAGGGAATGTTATTGAGCAGGAAGAAATATGCAAATATGAACATCAGTCGGCCATTTAGGGTCTTTAACCTGCTCCCCTATTCAATGAGATCTTGACTGATCTGTATCCTGTTTGCATTTACCCGGAATCCCTGGATACCTTTGGCATGATCAAATTTTAACTTTACAAATGATCTTGCCTCAATTACATTAGGGAAGGGAGCTTGAAATATCTATACCCTTTTGCATACAGAAATATTTCATTGGCCAAAGATCTGGCTCTAAAGTTTAGGCTATGCTTCCTATTTGTAGACTGCCCAACCAGAAATAAGAGTTTCTCTCTCACTGTTCCTCTTAATATCTGGTAAACTTCAATCTTTTGCCAATATTACAGAGCCAGGTTCCAGAGCATATAACACAAGTCTAAAGTCTATTTCTTAATATCTAATATATTAAACCCTAGTTTAAGGCATGGAGCCCATGAATCATTCCAGAAAATCGGTGGTGCACATCTGGAGGGCCACAATGCTATGGGTTGGTTTATCGAGGGTTTTGTCCTGTCTCATTTTAGTCTTCAATACAAAAAAGGCTAACGTTGCATTAGCCTTTTAGATTATTTTCTGGAACTGTTTGTGACATTTTAATTATTGATTTCCTTGATCATGAAGTGTCACGGTACTGTTAAGGACTGTTAACATTTAAAAAGAAATCCAAGCACCAATTTAATGCTGAATTTTAAACAGGAACAAATTGTTATATATAAAAAATTAAATGCAACTAATTAAATAGTATTGTTTATAACTGTTTTATTCACTGAACTTTACTTCTTAACCTCCCACATCCCCAAAGAATTATACTTTATGTTAAAGTTATTTACTTCTGTTCGCACCTACTGAAAGGTATGCCACAGTCCTCTGGGCTTTACTTTAAATCTCAGTTCCAGATACCTGCTGCTTGTTTAATGCCTCAGCCCCTCATTTTTGTCACTTTGCCAATGCTCCCAACAAATGCTATTGATTGCTTACTTTTTCACAAGACCCTGTGAGGATTACTGATGATGCTATTCTAAACTATTCCCATGGTCTGTATCCCTCTGTTCCTGCCTGTTCATGTGTCTAAGTGCCTTGTAAACATTGCTAACGTATCTGCTTCTACCACCTCCCTGGCAGGATGTTCCAGGCACCTATCACCCTCTGTGTAAAAAGCGCATTTCCTTTAAACTTTTCCCATCTCACCTTAAACCTGTGCTCCCTATTATTTGACATTTCTATCTTGAGAAAAAGACACTTCCATCAGATCGCTCCTCACCCTCCAATGCTGTCGTGAAAACAATCCAAGTTTGTCCAACCTCTCCTTATAGTTAATGTAGGCAACAAGCTGGTAAACCTCTTTTGACCACTCCGAAGCCTCCAACTTCCCTCCTGTAGCGTATTGACCAGAACTGCACACAATACTGTGACAGTAGCCTAACTAAAGTTTTATATAGCTGCAACATTGCTTGCAAAATTTACACTCTATGCCTCGACCAATGAAGGCAAACAAGCACCTTTACCATCGCATCCACTTGTGTTGCCACTTTCAGGGAGCTTGCACCCCAAGATCTCTCTGGATATAGGGTCATAGAAATGTACAGCACAGAAACAACTCATCCATGCCGACCAGATATCCCAACCCAATCTAGTCCCACCTGCCAGCACTTGGCCCATATCCCTCCAAACCCTTCCTATTCATATACTCATCCAGAAGCTTTTTAAATGTTGCAATTGTACCAGCCTCCACCACATCCTCTGGCAGCTCATTCCATACACGTACCACCCTCCGTGTGAAAAAGTTGTCCCTTAGGTCTCTCTTATATATTTCCCCTCTCACCCTAAACCTATTGCCTCTAGTTCTGGACTTCCTCACCCCAAGGAAGAGATTTTGTCTATTATCCTATCCATGCCCCTCAGGATTTTATAAACCTCTGTAAGGTCACTCCTCAGCCTCCAACACTCCAGGGTAAACAGCCCCAGCCTATTCAACCTCTCTCTGTAGCTCAAATTCTCCAACCCTGGCAACATCCTTGTAAATTTTTTCTGAACCCTTTCAAGTTTCACAACATCCTTCCGATAGGAAGGAGACCAGAATTGTGCGCAATATTCCACAAGTGGCCTGACCAATGTCCTGTACAGCTGCAACATGACCTCTCAATTCCTGTACTCAATACTCTGACCAATAAAAATCAATGCTGTTAAGGGTACTTCCATTTACTAATACTTTTCTCTTGCATTTGACTTCCCAAAATGCATCAACTCTCACTTGTCCAGATTACCACTTTCCAACTGATCTATATCTGATCTGTATTCTTTGATAACCTTCCTCATTATATACAGCTGCACCTACTTTCATGTCATCTGCAAACTTACTAATCCGACCACATATACTTTCATCCAAATCATATATATTATGTATATATAAAATGCAAGGAAAATGATTCCATCACTAATCCTTGTGGAACACTGCTGGTCACAGACCTGTGTCAGAAAATCACCCCTCCAAAACTATCCTCTGTCTTCTATGACCAAGCCAATTTTGTATCCAACTTGTCAACTCATCATGGATGCCATGTGACCTAATTTTCTAGACCAGCCTACCATGAGGGATCTTGTTAACCCTTTAGTAAAGTCCACATAGTCAACATCCATTGCCCTATCCTCACCAACCATTTTTGTTACTTCCTCAAAAAACTTAGGTTTGTGACCCAAGACCTCCTCACATAAAGCCATCCTGACCATCCCCAATTAAGTCCGTTCCTTTCCAAATAGGAGTAAATCCTGTCCTTAAGAATCTTCAATAATTTCCCTACACTGATTAATGGCTCACTGACATGTATTTGCTTTGATTATCCCTGCTGTCCTTCTTAAACAAAGAAGCAACATTAGCTATTCTCCAGTCTTTTGTGACAAGATACAAAGATCTCTGTCACGGCCCCAGCAATCTCCTCCCTTGCCTCCTTCAGAACCATGTGATAGAGGTCACCGAGCCTTAGGGTCTTGTGTACCTTAATGTTTTCAAGACACCTGACACCATCTCCTTCTTAATATCAACATATCTCAGAGTACCAACAGGCCCTCCCAAATCTTATCATCATCCATACCCTTCTCCTTGGTGAATACCAATGTGAAGTGTGGTTAAGGACCTCATCCACTTCTGGCTTCATGCATAAATTCCCTCTTTTATCCCTGAGTGAACCTATCCTTTCACTAGCTTCCCTCTTGCTGTTAATGTACATATAAAATGCCTTAGGATTTTCCTTAATCCTAAATGTCAGGGATGTTTCATGGCCCATTGTAGCCCTCCTAATTTCTTGTTTAAGTTGTTTTCTGCTTTCTTTATTGATTCCTGCTTCCTTGTTTGATTACAGTTTCCTAAACCGTCCGTGTACTTCCTTTCACTTTTTGACTATCCTTTCTCTTGTCATCTAAGGTTCACAAATCTTGCCATTGGTATTTTTAGTTCTCGCATGAACATGCTGATGCTGAAGTGTGATCAGCTCGCCTTTAAAAGACTCCCGCATATTCTCAAATAACTCCCCAATCTAAATATTCCAGTTCCTACCTAATATTGTTGTTTTAGCCTTCCCCCAGTTGAGCACTTTCACCTGAGGACCAGTCTTATCCTTATCTGTGACGATCTTAAAACATATGGAATTATGGTCCCTGTTCCCAAAATGCTACCCCACAGAAATTCCAATCAACTCTTTCCCCAATGTAAGATCTAGTACGGCCCCTTCCCCAGTTGGATTATCTATGTCTTGTTTCTTGGATGCACCAAGCAAACTCTGCCCCATCTAATTAAAGCTCTGGCACTAAGGGAGCCCCAGTCAATATTGGGGAAGTTAAAATCACCCACTGTACTAACCCTGTTTTTACATCTTTCTGTGATCTGGTTACATATCTGTTCCTCTTTGTTTCGCACTGGCTATTGGGAAGTTGAATAGTATAACCCCATCGTAGGAATAAGAAAGGTGCAATCTCTAAATTCTACTCATTGCCTTCAAGCTGTCCTCTCTTAGTACAACTGTGGTATTTTCTTTAATCAGTAATATAACTCTCTCACCCCTTTTACACTCCCCTCTATCATGCGTGAAACATCTAAACCCCGGAATATTGGAGTTGCCAGTCCTGCCCTTCTCTCACCCAAGTTTCTGTAATGATTACAACGTTATAATGCCATGTACTAATCCAGGCTCTAACATCATCTGCCTTACCTCTTGTACTCCTTGCATTAAAATAAATGGACTTCAGACTACCAGACTCGCTGTGCTCATTAATCGGGCCCTGCCTGTTAGAATCACAGAAATACACAGCTTTGAAACAGATCCTTCTGCCCAACTCATCCCTGTCTACCAGATTTCGCAAATAAATCTAGTCCCGTTTTCCAGCATTTGGCCCATATCTCTCTAACCTCTTCCTATTCGTGTACCTATCCAGATGCCTTTTAAATGTTGTTATTGTACCAGCCTCCACCACCTACTCTGGCAGCTTATTCCATACAAACACGACACTCTGCATTGAAAGGTTGCCCCTGAGGTCTCTTTTATATCCTCCCCCCTAACCTTAAACCCATGCCTCTAGTTCTGAACTCACCCAACCCAGGGGAAAGACTTCATCTGTTTATCCTATCCATGCCCCTCATGATTTTGTAAACCTCTGTAAGGTCACCCCTCAGCTTCCGACTCTCCAGGGAAAACAGCCCCAGCCTCTCCCTATAGCTCAAACCCTCCAACCCTGGCAACATCCTTGCAAATCTTTTCTATACCCTTTCAAGTTTAACAACATCCTTCTTATAGCAGGGAGAGCAGAATTACATAGTGTTCCAGTGATGGCCTAACCAATGTCCATACAGCAATAACATGACCGCCCAACTCCTCTACTCAAAGCACTGACCAATATAGGCAAGCATATCAAATGCTGCCTTCACTGTCCTATCTATCTGCAACTCCATTTTCAAGGAAAAACAAACCTGCACTCCAAGATCTCTATGTTCAGCAACACTCCCCAGGACCTTACCATTAAGTGTGTAAGTCCTGCCTTAGAACATAGAACATAGAAGAATACAGCTCAGTACAGGCCCTTTGGCCCTCGGTGTTGCGCCGATCCAAGCCCACCTAACCTACACTAGCCCACTATACTCCATATGCCTATCCAATGCCCACTTAAATGCCTATAAAGAGGGAGAGTCCACCACTGCTACTGGCAGGGCATTCCATGAACTCACGACTCGCTGAGTAAAGAACCTACCCCTATACCTACCACCCCTTAATTTAAAGCTATGCCCCCTCGTAATAGCTGACTCCATACGTGGAAAAAGGTTCTCACGGTCAACCCTATCTAAACCCCTAATCATCTTGTACACCTCTATCAAGTCACCCCAAACCTTCTTTTCTCCAATGAAAACAACCCCAGGTGCCTCAGCCTTTTCTCATACGATCTTCCTACCATACCAGGCAACATCCTAGTAAACCTCCTCTGCACCCGTTCCAGTGCCTCCGCATCCTTCCTGTAGTATGGCGACCAAAACTGCACACAATACTCCAGGTGCGGCCGCACCAGAGTCTTATACAACTGCAACATGATCTCAGGACTCCGGAACTCAATTCCTCTACCAATAAAAGCCAGTACGCCATATGCCTTCTTCACCGCACTATTTACCTGGGTGACAACTTTCAAAGATCTGTGTACATGGACACCAAGATCCCTCTGCTCATCCACACTACCAAGTATCCGACCATTAGCCCAGTACCACATCTTTTTGCTACTCTTACCAAAGTGAATCACCTCACACTTAGCTACATTGAACTCCATTTGCCACCTTTCTGCCCAGTTCTACAGCTTATCTATATCCCGCTGTAACCTGCCACATCCTTCCTCACTGTCAACAACTCCTCCGACTTTTGTATCATCCGCAAACTTGCTCACCCAACCTTCTAGCCCCTCCTCCAGGTCATTTATAAAAATGACAAACAGCAATGGTCCCAAAACAGATCCTTGCGGAACACCGCTAGTAACGGCATTCCAAGATGAACCTTTACCATCAACTACCACCCTCTGTCTTCTTCCAGCCAGCCAATTCCTAATCCAAACCTCCAACTCACCCTCAATGCCATATCTCCGTATTTTTTGAAGTAGCCTACCATGGGGTACCTTATCAAACGCCTTACTAAAATCCATATACACCACATCTACCGCTTTCCTCTCATCCACCTCCTTAGTCACTTTCTCAAAGAATTCAATAAGGTTTGTGAGGCACGACCTGCCCTTCACAAAACCATGCTGACTATCCTTGATCATATTATTCCTATCCAGATGTTCATAAATCCTATCCCTTACAATTCTCTCTAAGACTTTGCCCACAACAGAAGTGAGACTCACCGGCCTATAGTTACTAGGGTTATCCCTACTCCCCTTCTTGAACAAGGGAACCACATTTGCTAGCCTCCAGTCTTCTGGCACTACTCCTGTAGACAACGAGGACATAAAAATCAAGGCCAATGGCTCTGCAATCTCCTCCCTTGCTTCCCAGAGGATCCTAGGATAAATGCCATCAGGCCCAGGGGACTTATCTATTTTCACCCTTTCCAGAATTTCCAACACCTCTTCCCTACATACCTCAAAGCCATTCATTCTACTTAATTGTGACTCAGTATTCACATTGGCAACAATGTCCTGTTCCTGATTGAATACTGACGAAAAGTATTCATTCAGTGTCTCCCCAATCTCTTCAGCCTCCACACGCAACTTCCCACTAATATCCTTGACTGGACCTATTCCTACCCTAGTCATTCTTTTATTCCTGACATACCTATAGAAAGCCTTAGGGTTTTCCTTAATCCTCCCAACTAAGGACCTTTCATGTCCCCTCCTTGCTGTTCTTAGCTCTCTCTTCAGGTCTTTCCTGGCTACCTTATAACTCTCAATCGCCCCAATTGAACCTTCACGCCTCATCTTTACATAGGCCGCCCTCTTCCCTTTAACAAGGGATTCCAATTCCTTATTAAACCATGGTTCCCTCACACGACCCTTTCCTCCCTGCCTGACAGGTACATACTTATCAAGGACACTCAATAGTTGCTCCTTGAACAAGCTCCACATATCAATTGTGCCCATGCCTTGAAGCCTACTTTTCCAAGCCACGCATCCTAAGTCATGCCTCACCGCATCATAATTTCCCTGCCCCCAGCTATAACTCTTGCCCTGCAGTGCACACTTATCCCTCTCCATCACTAGAGTAAAAGTCACCGAATTGTGGTCACTGTCCCCAAAGTGCTCACTTACCTCTAATTCTAACACCTGGCCTGGTTCGTTACCCAGAACCAAATCCAGTATGGCCTCACCTCTTGTTGGCCTATCTACATATTGTGTCAGGAAACCATCCTGCATACATTGGACAAACACCAACCCATCTAATGAACTAGAGCTATAGCTTTCCCAATCAATATCAGGAAAGTTAAAGTCCCCCATAACAACCACCCTATTACTTTCACTCTTCTCCTGAATCATCCTCGCAATCCTTTTTTCTACGTTTCTAGGACTATTAGGAGGCCTGTAAAAAACTCCTAACAGGGTAACCTCACCTTTCCTATTCCTAACCTCAGCCCAAACTACCTCAGATGGCGAGTCTTCATCCATCGTCCTTTCCACCGCTGTAATACGATCTTTGACAAGCAATGCCACACCTCCCCCTCTTTTACCCCCACCTCTGACCCTACTAAAACATTTAAACCCTGGAACCTGCAACAGCCAATCCTGTCCCTGTTCTACCCATGTCTCCGTAATAGCCACAACATCGAAGTCCCAGGTACCAACCCACGCTGCAAGTTCACCTACCTTATTTTGTATACTTCTTGCATTGAAGTATACACACTTCAAGCCACTTTCCTGTTTACAGGCACCCTCCTTTGAGATTGACGCCATGTCCCTAACCTCCCTACACTCCAGGTCCTGCACCCTAAAGCTACAGTCTAGGTTCCCATGCCCCTGCAGAGTTAGTTTAAACCCCCCCCCCAAGAGCACTAGCAAACCTCCCGCCAAGGATACTGGTGCCCATCAGGTTCAGGTGTAGACCATCCTGTTTATAGAGGTCCCACCTTCCCCAGAAAGAACCCCAGTTATCCAAATACCGGAATCCCTCCCTCCTGCACCATCCCTGTAGCCACGCATTTAACTGTTCTCTCTCCCTATTCCTTGACTCTCTATCACGTGGCTCGGGTAACAAGCCAGAGACAACAACTTTGTTTGTTCTAACTCTGAGCTTCCAACCTAGCTCCCTGAAAGCCTGCCTAACATCCTCAGCCCTCCTCCTACCTATGTCATTGGTGCCAATGTGGACCACGACTTCGGGCTGCTCCCCTTGAAAGGCGTATTTGATATTGGCAGCCTTTCTGTGTCAACAAAGTGAAGGTGGAGTCCATGGATGGCAGGTTGGCCTGCGAGATGGCCTGGGCAGTGTTCACAACTTACTGTGGTTTCTTACAGTCCTGGGCAGAGCAGTTGCCGTACCAAGCCGTGATGTGCCCGGTTGGATGCTTTCTGTGGTGCATCCATAAAAATTGTTAGGAGTCTTCATGGTCATGTCAAATTTCCTTATCCTCCTGAGGAAGAAGAGGCATCATTGTGCTGCCTTGATCGATGTGGCTATGTGGGAGAAGCAGGACTGATTGTTTGTAGTCGTCACTCCTCGGCACTTGATGCTGTCAACCCCTTCCACCTCCACCACATTGATGCAGACGGGGCCTTCTTCCTGAAGTCGATGATGAGTTCTTCAGTGTTGCTGACATCGAGGGAGAGATTGTTATCTTTGCGCCGAAACACCAAGCATTCTATCTCCTTCCTGTATTGTAACTGATCATTATTTGATAACCGGT